>NC_066561.1:10145715-10175715 GCF_024679095.1 Eriocheir sinensis | reverse complement strand
TGAGGATTATTGCGCTGTGTGATTGTGGTGCTAAGTGGTGTTGGCGGCAAGTGGCAGTAGAGGAGGCAGAAGGTGTTGCGCGTGAGTGGTGGTAGTGGTGCTGGGGCAGACTAGTGGGGCGATACAGGGGCCGCGCCGATGCAAGGGGCGGGAAAGTCCATAGCCATAGGCGTTACATTAGTTGGGGCTGTCTGGAATGAGTGCTTGTGGTGTGTATAGCAAGGGCGGTACACTGGTGCTGGTTAGGTTGCATCGGTACTAGTGGTGTGTTTAGCAAGGAAGTTACAGAGGTGCTGGTTACGTTACATCGGTACAATTTTTTTTTATAGTAGCGTGTATAGCATGGGTGTTAAATTGGTGCTGGTTATGTGACATCGGTACTAGTGGTGGGTTAGCATGGACGTTACACTGGTGCTGGTCACGTTACATCGACATTGGTGGTGGTGGGTATGTTACAGTGGCGGCAGCAGCGTTACAATGATAATAGCGTTGAAAGCCTGACCTAAAAGTTAAAGCAGTGATGGTTGTTTAATCAATGTATCCTGTTATTTTTATATAGCTTTGTTACTAAGGCAGCAGATGGGCAGAGGTTGACATAGGCTTTGTTGACACAGGTTTAAAACGTGTTACATTTTTGATAAAGGGTCTTATCTTAGCAACAGTTCTGTATAGTAGTTTTATAGGCGTTATTTTTTTTTTTTTTTTTTTTTACAGCAAAGGAGACAGCTCAAGGGCACAAAAAAGTAAACATTAATAAAAAAAAAAAGCCCGCTACTCGCTGCTCCTAAAAAGAATCCAAAGAGGTGGCCGAAAGATAAGTCAGTTTCGGGAGGAGAGGTGTCCTGATACCCTCCTCTTGAAAGAGTTCAAGTCGTAGGCAGGAGGAAATACAGATGAAGGAAGATTGTTCCAGAGTTTACCAGCGTGAGGGATGAAAGAGTGAAGATGCTGGTTAACTCTTGCATAAGGGGTTTGGACAGTATAGGAATGAGCATGAGTAGAAAGTCGAGTGCAGCGGGGCCGCGGGAGGGGGGGAGGCATGCAGTTAGCAAGTTCAGAAGAGCAGTCAGCGTGGAAATATCGATAGAAGATAGAAAGAGAGGCAACATTGCGGCGGAATTTAAGAGGTAGAAGACTATCAGTATGAGGAGGAGAGCTGATGAGACGAAGAGCCTTTGCCTCCACTCTGTCCAGAAGAGCTGTGTGAGTGGAGCCCCCCCACACATGAGATGCATACTCCATACGAGGGCGGACAAGGCCCTGTATATGGACAGCAACTGTGCAGGGAGAAGAACTGGCGGAGACAGTACAGAACGCCCAGCCTCGAGGAAGCTGATTTAGTAAGAGATGAGATATGAAGTTTCAGTTGAGATTTTGAGTTAAGGATAGACCGAGGATGTTTAGTGTTGAGGAAGGTGATAGCTGGGTGTTGTCAAAGAATAGGGGATAGTTGTTTGGAAGATTGTGTCAGTGGATAGGTGGAGAAACTGTGTTTTGAGGCGTTGAAGGACACCAGGTTCTTCTTGCCCCAATCGGAAATAATAGTAAGGTCTGAGGCTAAGCGTTCTGCAGCCTCCAGCCTTGAGTCGTTAAGTTCCTGAAGGGTGGGTCTTCTATTAAAAGAAGTTGAATAATGCAGAGTGGAATCATCGGCGTAGGAATGGATAGGACAGTTCGTTTTGGAAAGAAGATCATCAATGAACAACAGAAAAAGAGTGGGAGATAGGACAGAACCCTGTGGAACACCACTGTTAATAGATTTAGGGAAGAATAGTGACCGTCTACCACGGCAGAAATAGAACGGTCAGAAAGGAAACTGGAGATAAAGGTACAGAGAAGGATAGAAACCGTAGGAGGGTAGTTTAGAAAGCAAAGATTTGTGCCAGACCCTATCAAAAGCTTTTGATATGTCCAGCGCAATAGCAAAAGTTTCACTGAAACGGCTAAGAGGATGACCAAGAGTCAGTTAAGAAGGCTAGGAGATCACCAGTAGAACGCCCTTGCGGAACCCATACTGGCGATCAGATAGAAGGTCAGAAGTGGAAAGGTGCTTTTGAATCTTACGGTTGAGATTGATTCAAAAGCTTTAGATAGACAAGAAAGTAAAGCAATAGGACGGTAGTTTGAGGGATTGGGCAGTCACCCTTCTTAGGTACAGGCTGTATGAAGGCATACTTCCAGCAAGAAGGAAAGGTAGATGTTGACAGGCAGAGGCGAAAGAGTTTGACCAGTCAGGTTGACAGCACGGAGGCACAGTTTTAAGGACAATAGGAGGCACTCCATCAGGTCCATAAGCCTTCTGAGGATTGAGGCCAGAGAGGGCATAGAAAACATCATTTTGAAGAATCTTTATAACAGGCATAAAGGAGTCAGAGGGGGGATGAGTAGGAGGAATATGCCCAGAATCGTCCAGAGTGGAGTTTTTAGAAAAAGTTTGAGAGAAGAGTTCAGCCTTAGAGATAGATGAGACAACAGTGTTGCCGTCAGGACTGAGAGTGGAGGAAAGATGAAGAAGTGAAGTTGGAGGAGATGTTTTGGCTAGATGCCAGAAGTCACGGGAAGAGTTAGAGAAAGCAAGGTTTGACATTTTCTATTAATGAAAGAATTTTGGTTAGTCGGAGAATAGATTTGGCACGATTTCGGGCAGAAATGTAAAGTTCATAATTAGCATTAGTTTGAAGGCTCTGGTATCTTTTGTGAGCTACCTCTCTATCATTGACAGCACGAGAACAAGCGTGATTAAACCAAGGCTTTTTAGCGTGAGGGGTAGAGAAAGAACGAGGAATGTATGCCTCCATTCCAGAGACAATCACCTCTGTGATGCGCTGAGCACACACAGAGGGGTCTCTATCCTGGAAGCAATAATCATTCCACGGGAAATCGGAAAAGTACATCCTCAGGTCGTCCCACCGAGCTGAAGCAAAATGCCAGAAGCATCGCCTCTTCGGTGGGTTCAGAGGATGTACAGGAGCGATAGGACAGGATGCAGAAATAAGATTGTGATCGGAGGAGCCCAACGGAGAGAACAGTTTGACAGAATAAGCAGAAGGGTTTGAGGTAAGGAAGAGGTCTAGAATGTTGGGCCGATCTCCAAGACAGTCAGGAATACGTGTAGGGTGCTGGACCAACTGCTCTAGGTCGTTGAGGATAGCAAAGTTGTAGGCTTGTTCACCAGGATGGTCAGTGAAGAGGATGAAAGCCAAAGCTGGTGGTGAACATTGAAATCTCTAGGATGGAGATTTCAGCGAAGGAGAGTGGGTCAAGATGTGCTCCACTTTAGAATTCAAATAGTCAATGAATTTTACATAGTTGGTAGAGTTAGGTGAGATAAACAGCACAGATGTATTTAGTAATAGAATGACAGTGAAGTCTTAACCAGATGGTGGAAAATTCAGAAGAGTCAAGGTCGTGGGCACGAGAGCAAGTGATGTCGTTGCGCACGTAGGCGCAACATCCAGCTTTGGATTGAAATTTAGGATAGAGATAGTAGGAGGGAACAGAGTAGAGATTGCTGTCTGTAGCCCCAGAAACCTGTGTTTCGGTAAGGAAGAGAAGGTGAGGTTTAGAGGAGGAGAGATGATGTTCCACAGAATGAAAATTAGAGCGAAGACCGCGAATGTTGCAGAAATTGAGAAGAAAGAGGTTCGAGGAGTTATCAAGACACCTCTCAGGTCGGCAACCAGAAGGAGTCCTCCTGGGGAATTTGTGGTCCCCCAGGCAGGGACTCGAGGCATTGTAATTGAGCCATTTTGAATTTTGAATTTTGGAAAAAGGTGTATATGTTATGTGAATGTAGTGTGGTGTGGATAAAGAGAGGATCTGTCTTTAGAGAGCATGCTGAACTACTCTCCGGTGTTGGTGAGACAATAGGGAAACGGTTAGTGAGGACATGGGAAGGGTCTTTGGAGGGCTTCAGCTCCCTTCTCACCTCCCATATATACCTCACCGGGAGTGGCTTGCGCCCGTTCGGTAGGTGTCTTCCTACCTACTCCAGCCAATACATTATACAGATTTCAAGTGTGTTATATTAGTTTCAGCCGTATTTCATGAGATTCAGCTGCGTTTCATTGAATTCTGAGGTGTTACATATGTTTCAGGCCCCTTTGCACTGGTTTTCGAGGCGTTGTATATGTTCCAGCGGCGGTTAAGTGGTGGTAGATATAGTGTATACAAATTACTATTGACCGCAGTACATTGGTGGCAGCGGTTGGATAGTAGTGGCAGTGATGGTAGGTGTGCGATATTGATTGTGACGGCGGTACAACATTGGTGGCAGCGGTGGGATAGCAGTAGCGGCAGTCGTGGTTGTGGTGAACCAAACAAGAGGCGTGAGTGATATCGGTGTTAGAAGTGGCATATTGGTGGTGACGGCGGTATAACATTGGTGGCAGCGGTGGGATAGGAGCGGCAGCGGTGGTTGTGGTGACCCAAACAAGGGGCGTGAGTGAGCGGGTCTCGCGGGGGGCGGATCGAAGTGAGGCTGAGCGAGGGAGTGAAGCCTTTGCATATTTTACTCTCCCTTCCACTCGCCTCTAATGGCTGAGCTTCACTAATAAACCGAGGGAGAGTGGGAAGAGAGGGTTAGAGGAAGGGAGGAAGGGAGAGAGAGAGAGAGAGAGGATGTAAAAGAGGGAGATATAAAGTTTACAGCGAGATAGAAAGAGAGGAAAGGAAGTTGAGGGAGAGAAGAAAGAAGAGGAGAGAGGAAGGTTAAAGGGAGAGAAGGAAAGTAAAAGAAAGGGAGAGATGAAGAAAGGAAGAAAAGACAAAAAAGAATGCGAAAGGAAGGTTCCGGCGAGAGAAGAAGAAAGGAGGGAGGGAGAAAGGAAGACAGGGAGAAAGGGAGAAAGACAGGAGAAACAGAGGGAGAAAGATAACACAGGTCGACCGGGATTACAGGAGTGAAATGTCTCGCCCTTCTCCCTCCCTCCCTTTCCCTCCCTCGTTCCTTTCCTCTCCCCTGGGTGTGAGAGGAGAGAAGGGAGGAAAGGGACGCTGTTTCCCTCTTTCTCTCCTCTCTCTCTCTCTCTCTCTCTCTCTCTCTCTCTCTCTCTCTCTCTCTCTCTCTCTCTCTCACTCTCTCACTTTCACTCACTCCCTCTCTCTCTCTCTCCCTCTCTCTCCCTGAGGTGTAAGAGGCAACAAAGTCTTCGTTAGAGAAACTTATGTCATCGAGAGAGAGAGAGAGAGAGAGAGAGAGAGAGAGAGAGAGAATCAGCGTCCCATACACTCCCTTATTACGGCCGTGATTTCTCCCAATTCGTGTCTGTTTGTTGTGATAATGAAAAAATAAATGAAGAAAATTTAAACCTATTGAAGGGGGTGACTCTCTCTCTCTCTCTCTCTCTCTCTCTCTCTCTCTCTCTCTCTCTCTCTCTCTCTCTCTCTCTCTCTCTCTCTCTCTCTCTCTCCTCCTTCCTCTCTCTCTCTCTCTCTCTCCTCTCTCCTCCTCTCTCTCTCTCTCTCTCCTCTCCTCTCTCTCCTCTCTCTCTCTCTCTCTCTCTCTCTCTCTCTCTCTCTCTCTCTCTCTCTCTCTCTCTCTCTCTCTCTCTCTCTCTCTCTCTCTCTCTCTCTCTCTCTCCTCTCTCTCTCTCTCTCTCTCTCTCTCTCTCTCTCTCTCTCTCTCTCTCTCTCTCTCTCTCTCTCTCTCTCTCTCTCTCTCAAAAAACTCATAAAACAGAAAAAAGTAAGAAAAGTTAAAAGAAAATCACAAAAAGGCTTAGATTTAGCGAACATATTTTTTTTTTCTTGTTTACTTTTCAACTTTTCCTTTAGACATCTTAATCTTTTTCGTTCTTTTTGTATTTTTTTGGTATTTTTTTAAAGTTTGGTGAGGAAGTAGTTTGTATATTTTTTTTTCTCCTCAAACTACTAATTGCCTGTTGTCTTTTTCTTTTTCTTTTCTTTTTTGTTTTCCTTTGCTTTCTTTCCTTCTTATCTCTTTTCCGCCTTTTTATTTGTCCTTCTCCTTTCCTCCTTCTCTTTTTCTTTTCCTCCTTTTTTTTGTCCTCCTCTCCTTTCCTCCTCTTTTTCTTTTCCTCCCTTTTTTGTCCTCCTTTCCTCCTTCTCTTCCTCCTCTCTCTTTCCTTTTTCTTTTCCTCTTTTTTGTCCTTCTCCTTTCCTTCTTCTCTTCCTCCTCCTCCTCTTCTCATTTTTTTAACGTTTCCCTTTTCGTTCTTTCCTTCTTATTTCAATTCCGCTTTCTCCTCCTCTTCCTTCTCCTCCTCCTCCTCCTCCTCCTCCTCCTCCTCCTCCTCCTCCTCTTCCTCGTCTTCGTCACATACATTATCATCATCTGCGTCATTTTCTCACTTCTTCTTCTTCTTCTTCTTCTTCTTCTTCTTCTTCTACTATTTCTTCTTTTTCTTCCTCCTCCTCCTCCTCCTCCTCCATCTCAACCTCATATCCATTAACCACCACCACCACCACCGCCACCACAACAAACAACAACAGTAACAACAACAACAACAAGAGCAGGACGAGAGACTTACTTTGGCGGTAGTGAAGAAAAATAAAAAAGTTTAGTCCATTCATTAAAAAGTTTGCAAGGCGGAGTTTAAAATGCTAAATGTTGCTTATTGTTGACGCCGCGCGTGAGAGAGAGAGAGAGAGAGAGAGAGAGAGAGAGAGAGAGAGAGAGAGAGAGAGAGAGAGAGAGAGTAACTAAGACAAATAGACAGACAGATTGACAGGCAGACATGTGTGTGTGTGTGTGTGTGTGTGTGTGTGTGTGTGTGTGTGTGTGTGTGTGCCCGAGAGAGAGAGAGAGAGAGAGAGAGAGAGAGAAATTGTTTATATCATTAGTCTCTCTCTCTCTCTCTCTCTCTCTCTCTCTCTCTCTCTCTCTCTCTCTCTCTCTCTCTCTCTCTCTCTCCCCCCCCCATTATCGTGTCACCTTCCTCCTTCCACGGCACTCCAGACTGTTGGCCAAGTTAATGAGGCACTCCTCCTCCTCCTCCTCCTCCTCCTCCTCCTCCTCCTCCTCCTCCTCCTCCTCCTCCTCTTCCTCTTCATGTGCTCCTTCTCCTCCTACTCAAATCATCTTGTCCTTCGTCCTCCTCCTCCTCCTCCTCCTCCTCCTCCTCCTCCTCCTCCTCCACATTCCTTCAAGCCTCCATCATCTTCGTCTTCCCCTTCCTCTCCTCCCTCTTCTTCCCCTCTTCTCTCTTGCCTCCAGCAGTCTTAGCCTCTTCGGTCTTCTCCCCTCTCCTCTTCTTCCTCCTCCTCCTCCTCCTCCTCCTCCTCTCTTCGCTGTCTTTTTTTTTTTTTGCGTCATTTTGGTTCCTCATTTTCTTGCCCTTTTTCTTTTTCTTCTTTTTTTTTGGTTTAATTTAACACTTCTGGTTTCTCTATCAATCTCTCTCTCTCTCTCTCTCTCTCTCTCTCTCTCTCTCTCTCTCTCTCTCTCTCTCTCTCTCTCTCTCTCTCTCTCTCTCTCTCTCTCTCTCTCTCTCTCTCTCTCTCTCTCTCTCTCTCTCTCTCTCTCTCTCTCTCTCTCTCCTCTTCCTCCTCCTCCTCTTCCTCCTCTTCCTCCTCCCCTCTGATTTATCCTCCTTTCCTCCTCATTCTCTCAATTTCCTCCTTCCTCCCTCTTCAGTAACTTCTCTTGTCTTCCTTTCTTCTCGCTCCTCTTAAATTTTCCTCTTCTCTTCACTTCTCTTTCTGCTTTTTCTCCTCCATTCACTCTTCTCTCTCTCACTCTTTCGTTACTTCATTTCTTCCTTTCTCCTTCATCTCTCTCTCCTTCTTCTTCTCTTTCCTCCTCCTTCTCCTCCTCCTCCTACTTCTAATCTTGCTTTGTGTAACTATTCCTGGCCATTCTCTTGCATCCCCTTCCCTTCTCCTCCTCCTCCTCCTCCACCTCATTCTCTTACTGCCTTAGCTCAGGGAATATTTGGGCAAGAGGGCAATTAGCTGTTCTGGTTGCCTTTGGGCGGGGCAGGAAGGGCGGGGCAGGTTAAGGGAAGGGAAGGGTGGGGAAAGGGGGCGGTGGGGAAGAGGGAGGATTTTAAGGTTAAGAGAATGAAGGTAAAGAGAAAGGTAGGGAAAAGAAGGAAGGAAGCGGAGGGTGGGGAAGGGAAAAGAAGAGAAGGAAAGGGAAGGAAAGGACACGAAGGGAACGGAAATGAATCTAATGGAAAGGAAGGGAAGGGAAGGGAAGGGTGAGGAAGGAAAGAGGACGGGTAAAGAAATAGTGGGGCAGGGAAGGAAAGGCGGTGAATGAAAGGGAAGGGAAGGGAAAGGAAGGAAAGGGAAGGGGTAAAGAAAGAGTGTGGCAGGGAAGGAAAGGCGGTGAAGGGAAGGGAAGGGAAGTGAAAGAAGGGAAAGAAAAAGCAACAGGTCTAACAGTTTACAATCATAGTTATCATACTTTTCCACTCTAATACTCATGCCTAATATTACACCGTATATGCGATCATCGTAGAGCGGTCGTAAGGTTAAGCAGGAAGGCAATACAACAGTAATAATCTCCGCTCTAGTAATCGTAACGCGAGTGAAGTGATTTTCGTGTTAATGTGAACGGAACAATCTCGGCGTGTGCTTGTAATGCCTGAGAAACGTTCCAAGTTGTATCGTGTATCGTTTAGCGTTTGCGAAATGTCATAGGATTAGCGAAGAACTAGTAATCGTATCGTGGGAGTAGTAAGTCTCTTTGTTAATGCATTAGGAAGAATCGGCGCTTATTTGTGATGCCTGAGAAACGTTCCAAGTTGTATCGTGTATCGTTTAACGTTTGCGTAATGTCATAGTTTGCAGATGATACCAAGCTCGGTAGAATAATTGAGTCAGATCAGGACGCTAGTATTCTCCAGGGTGAACTAAACAGATTGTATGACTGGGCGGATAAATGGCAGATGGAGTTCAATGTAGGGAAGTGCAGTATTCTGAGTGTAGGTAGGAACAACCCCTCACATAACTATTGCTTAAATGACACTTCCATAAGCAGGTCTGGGTGCGAGAGGGATTTAGGGAATGTCATAGGATTAACGAAGAACTAGTAATCGTATCGTGGGAGTAGTGAGTCTCGTGTTAATGCATTAGGAACATTCGGAGTGTGCTTGTAATGCATGAGAAACGTTCGAATTTGTGTCGTTTGGCGTTTTCGTAGTGTTTAAGGATTAACGAAGATATGGCAATGTTAACTTAGGTAGATAACTAGAAAGGAAGAACAGGTAAAGGAGGACAGGTACGGGAGGTAAGGGAAGATAAAGGAGAGAGAGTAAGGAGGATAATTAGAAGAAAAGTAACAAGTTTGGTGAACATGTATGGCGGTGTGTTCATAACGGTGTACGAATTATCAAAATGCAGTCATGTTAACTTAGGCAGAGAGGGAGAGAGGGAGGACAGGGAGGAAAGGAAAACTAAGGAAGGAGAGAGAAATAAGGAAATAAAAGGAAAGTGAATGAATATTAGTGAAAAAGTATGGCATGTTTTCTTCTTTTTTACCTTCGTCCAATCTAGAAAGTAGGAGGGAGGTAAGGAAAAGGAGGACAGGTAAGGAGGGAGAGAGGAAAATTAGAGGGGAGGCAAATGAAGCTTGGAGAAAGGTATAACGAGTGATGGTAGAGTTGTCGGGATGTTTTGGGAGTAATGAAGATGTTGCCATGGTAACGTAGATGATCTGAAAGGGAGGACAGGTAAGGGAAGGAGGGAGAGAGAGGGAGATTTACTGCTAATAATAATAATAATAATAATAATAATAATAATAATAATAATAATAATAATAATAATAATAATAATACAACTACTACTCCTACTACTATTACTACTACTTCTACTACTACTACTACTACTACTACTACTACTACTACTACTACTACTACTACTACTACTACTACTACCCTTCGGACACTCAAGGGAAAATAAGAGAGAGAGAGAGAGAGAGGGAATTTGATCGGGTAAAGCTGACGGTACCTTCCTCCATCTCTCCTCCTCCTTCCTCTTCCTCCTCCTCCTCCTCCTCCTCCTCCTCCTCCTCCTCCTCCTCCTCTTCATTATGGCCGAGTGTTAGCTGTCCTACCAGATCGAGTACTTGGCTCCCTCCTCCTCCTCCTCCTCCTCCTCCTCCTCCTCCTCCTCCTCTTCTTCAAAGGTCGCAGTCCTATACGATAAAATATATACATCACTTCCTTCTACTCGTAATTTTCTTCCTTTACCTTTCATGTTTCCTCCTCCTCCTCCTCCTCCTCCTCCTCCTCCTCCTCCTCTTCCTCCAATTCCTTCTCCTCGTAACATTTTCCTCCATTTCCAAAGTATATTTTCTCTCTCCTTCACATTGGCTCCTTTCTCCTTTTTTTTTTTTCCTCCTCCTCCTCCTCCTCCTCCTCCTCCTCCTCCTCCGAGAATTCTCCTCTTCAATATTTTCCTTCTAATCCTCCTCCTCTTTCTCCTCTCTCCTTTCTTCTTTTCTTTTTCTTTTCCTTTTTTTTCTTTTTTTCTCATGTTGGTCTTTTGTTCAAAACGACCTTTCCTCCTCCTCTTCTTCCTCCTCCTCCTCCTCCTCCTCCTCCTCCTCCTCCTCCTCCTCCTCCTCCGCTAAGACATTGAGACAAGCCGTGGAAAAATTAGACAGTTTCCTCGCGTTTATCCCTACTTTCCTCCTCCTCCTCCTCCTCCTCCTCTCTCCCTCCCTCCCTCCCTCCCCCTTTCTCTCCTTCGACGTTTCTGAAAGAGAGAAAAAAGGAAGGAAAAAAAAAAGGAGTGGTTGGAGGAAAAAGATTTGGCCAGGTTGTGATATGCCTTCCTCCTCCTCCTCCTCCTCCTCCTCCTCCTCATTCCCCTCCTCCTCACTCACTGTTATTCAATCTGGGAGAGAGGAGGGAAAAAAAGGGAGAGAGGAGGAAAAGAGGTAGGAATGGAGGAGGAGAGGAAAGGATCGGAGGAGTGCATTAGGAGATAGTCTTTTCCTCCCTTCTTTCCTCCTCTCTCTCCCTTTCCTTTCCTCCTCCTCCTCCTCCTCCTCTATCTCTCATTCCTTCTGCTTTTCATTTTCCTCCTCCTCCTCCTCCTCCTCCATCCTTCCTTCATTCCTCCTCTATACAACAAGGAGAGGGAGGTATATAGCAAAGGAAGAGAAGGGAAGGAGGTAAGGAAGTAAAGAAGAAGGGAGGGAAGTAAGGAGGAGAGAAGGGAGGAAGAAGGGAGCTAGGAAGGGAAGGAAGGAAGGAAGGGAGGTAAAGAACACAAAGGAAGAGAAGGAGGTAAGGAAGTGTAGAGAGGGAGGTAAGAGGTAAGGGAGGAAGGGATGGAAGGAAGGAAGGGAGATTAAGTATACAGAGGAAGAGAAGGAGGTTAGGAAGTGTAGAGGAAGGGAGGGAGGTAAGAAGCTAAGGAGGGAAGGAGAGAGAAGGGAGGGCGTTGAGCAAGAGGAAGGGAGGGAGGGAAGAAATAAGGGAGGAAGGGAGGGAGGTAAGAAGCTAAGGAGATAAGGGGAGAAGGGAGGGCGTGGAGCAGCTTGTTAAGGGCGTGTGGTAAGGGCGCTTTGGAGACGCGTCGAGTGTTCTCCCGAGACATCTTGGAGAAGGCGAAGAGGCGGCCGGGCGACGCGAGATGCCTAAACGTCGATTAAAAGCAACGCCATGACCTGAGGAGGAGGAGGAGGAGGAGGAAGAAGAAGAAGAAGAAGAAGAAGAGGGAGGAGGAAGGTGTAGAAGGGGATGGAAAATGACCTGAGGAAGAGCACGAGGAGGAGGAGGAGGAAGAAGAGAGGAAGGAGGAAGGCGTAGAAGGGGATGGAAAATGACCTGAGGAAGAGCACGAGGAGGAGGAGGAGGAAGAAGAAGAGAGGGAGGAGGAAGGTGTAGAAGGGGATGGAAAAGGACCTGAGGAAGAGCACGAGGAGGAGGAGGAGGAAGAAGAAGAGAGGGAGGAGGAAGGTGTAGAAGGGGATGGAAAAGGACCTGAGGAAGAGCAGAAGGAGGAGGAAGAAGAAGAAGAAGAGAGGGAGGAGGAAGGTGTAGAAGGGGATGGAAAAGGACCTGAGGAAGAAGAGAACTAGAAGGAGGAGGAGGAAGAAGAAGAAGAGAGGGAGGAGGAAGGTGTAGAAGGGGATGGGAAAGGGAGGTATGGAAATTAAAGGGGAGGAAGAAAAGGAAAATGGGGAAGAAGAAATGGACAGTTTAGGAGGAGGAGGAGGAGGAGGAGGAGGAGGAGGAGGAGGAGGAAGAGAAGAAGGGGAAGAAGAATGGTGTGACAAGTTAAGGAAGGGAAGAGATGGAAGAGGACAGAGGGTGGGGGAGGAGGAAGAGGAAGAGTAGAGAGGGTACTATAGAAAGGGAAGTAGACTGTATGGGATAATAAGGGCAGGTAAAGATAGGGGAGAGAAGGGAGGGAAAATTGGAGGAAAGGGAGGAAAACGGGGGGGAGGGGGGGGGGAGCGCGTACAGGGAAATTAAGAGAGAAATATGAATGAGAAATTAATAAATGAACTACACGAATTATCTAAAGAAACATCGATAGGCCATTACGCTCATCAATTTAATAACTTCCCTTCTAATCATTAATTCTACTTAGTAATCTATAATTCTATCTATAATCTAGAAGTCTATATATAATCCCTTTCCTTCCCTCCCTTTTTCCCTTTCTTCCTTTCCTCTTCATCCTTTGTTTGCTTCCTTCATTTTCTCTTGAATTGTCTAATTATTCTCAGTGGAAGTACTTTGTCTAAATCCCTCATGTTAATCTCTCTCACCCATTTCAATACAAGAACATTAAATTGAACTCGCAGTCTAAGGCTTTCAGAGATTACGTTCCATTAGTCTTCAGTATATATATTTTTACCTAACCTAACCTAACCTAACCTAACCTAACCTATCTTAAACCTCCCTTACCAATCTCCTTCATCCATTTGAAAACCCTAACATCAAAACCAGCTCGCACTCTAAGCCTTTTCAGCGAATCAAATTACACTTTATGAGTCTTTCTCGGTATAAAGTATATAAGGAAAATACGTATACGATAAAGTAAAGTATATATACGATACAGAGTTGTAAGCCCTAGAATCATTTATGTCTTTGTTCTATTGATTCCTGTAGCTCTATGCCCATTCTGTAGCAATCTCGCCCTAATTAAACTGCTTTATCAAGTTGACGGCTAACCAATGCCTGATCTGATTGGAGGATACCACGGGAAATTAGGGAAATAAAGGACAGGGAAGGGAAAGGATGGAAAGGGGGAGGAGGGGAGGAAAAGGAGGGGAAGGTAAAGGGAAAGGAGATGAAAATAAAGGAAAAGAGGGAATGGGAAAGACAGGGAAAGAAAAAGTAAGGAAGAAAAAGTGAGGAAAGGACGAAGGGAAGAAAATGAAGACAATAAAAGGGAGAAGGAGGAAAAGAGAATTAGAGAAAAGCTTGAAGAAGAAAATAATGATAAAAGAGAATAGAGGAAAGTGTAAATAGGAGACAAACGCAAGGAGAGAAGGGGATAAGAAGAAGAAGAAGAGGGAAAGATTAAAAATAAAGAGAGAAAAGAAAAAAAACGGATAAAAACGTAGAAAAGAGTGCAAATAAAGAAAGGGAAGAAGGAAAAGATAAAAAAAGAGTAGAAAAATGTCCAAGTAGAATATAGAAGAAGGGAGGAAATAGAAGAGATACAGAGGAAGGAAGGAAGAGGAGGAGGAGGGAGAGAGGATCGTAAAGAGGATAGGACAGAATAAGCATCACTCGTAGGGTCTCAAATACTCTATCCACGACATGAGAGACAGATTTAGTCCCTTATACTTCAGCCTCTTTCTGGCGTTTATACTTATTTTATTTTCAATTTTTTCTTCCTTTTTCTTTTTCTTTTTCTTCTTTTATTCTTTTTCCTTCTTCTCTTGATACGTTTCTTTATCTTCTGGTTTCTGCTCCTCCTCCTCCTCTTCATCCTCCTCCTCCTCCTCCTCTTTATTTCACTGTTTACTTATTTTATTCCTTTCTTTCCTGTTCTATATATTTTCCCCTCTCCTTTAACTCCACTCCCTCCTCCTCCTCCTCCTCCTCCTCCTCTTATCTCTCCTCCATCATCTTCTCTTTTACAACTTCCTCTCTCATTCCCCTCCTTTCTGCTATCAATGCTTATCTGTTATCTAAAATTCCTCCTCCTCCTCCTCCTCCTCCTCCTCCTCCTCCTCTTCTACCGTTTTCCCTTCTGTCTTCACTTTTATTTTATCTTTTTCATTAATCTCTCTCTCTCTCTCTCTCTCTCTCTCTCTCTCTCTCTCTCTCTCTCTCTCTCTCTCTCTCTCTCTCTCTCTCTCTCTCTCTCAATTTTTTTCGTCTTCTATATCTTCAGTAGAGAGACTCTATGTCCGTCGCTTGAAGGAAACATTCTCTCTTATTATCTTCTATTTACGTCTTTCATCAGCTTCTCCATTATGCCTTTCCTTTCATCACACCTGGGCCATTATGAAGTCTCTCTCTCTCTCTCTCTCTCTCTCTCTCTCTCTCTCTCTCTCTCTCTCTCTCTCTCTCTCTCTCTCTCACCCCTTTTCCATTAACTGTATTTCTTTTATGTTATCTTTTTATACCTATGCAATCTTGTCTTGCTTTTCTTCCTCCTGTATCTATCTTTTTTTCTTCTTAATATTATGTGTTTCGCTATCTAGTAATTTTTTGGGGGTGTAAGAGAGAGAAGAAGAAGAACAGTGAAAGAAATAATGTCTTAAAAAAAAAAAAAAACTGTCAAACTATAAGGCTAAAAAAATATATTGAATGAATTACGAAAAAAAAAATTATGGGAAGAATAAATTAATATAGGGGGAAAATATTGCCCTAAAGGCGGACTGTAATACATAAATAAATGAATAAATTAATAAATAAATAATAAGCAGGAACATGATTTATATATATTTTTTATCAGAAGGGGTGAAGGGCTGGACCGTGTATATCTCTCTCTCTCTCTCTCTCTCTCTCTCTCTCTCTCTCTCTCTCTCTCTCTCTCTCTCTCTCTCTCTCTCTCTCTCTCTCTCTCTCTCTCTCTCTCTCTCTCTCTCTCTCTCTCTACTTTGACCTATGATTGGGTTAATTGAACTGTTGGAGAATTTTCACTTATATATTTTTTTCACTGGGTCATGTTTTACTTTTCTATTTTTATCTGTATTTTCTATATATATTTTTAGGTCTAGATTTTATCCATTTTCAGTTCCGCTCATTGGTGTGTTATGATTTTTATCCAGTGGTCAATTTTTGTGTGTAGGCTCCAAAAATATGAACACATCTATTTACTAATGCGTCTATACAGTATTCCCTCTATAAGCCATTTCCACAAACCATTCTCAATTCGATCCAGTGTGTTGCCATCATCATCAGCGGTTCTTCTACGTCGTTCAAGTACAATAAGGGTCATATTAAAAGACAGTTCATTGCCCAAGGACACATATTTGACAAGGCTTTCGTGGGAGTTGTGGGCATTTCCAGTAGCAGTTTTATGACCCTGGTGGTAGTTTGACCCTTCTTCTGTACCGTGAACCTAAAAACCACGTATTAGAACCCGACTGATCCCTTTTTTGGCCTTTGAGAATAGTTGATGTAAGAAGCGAAGATGTTTTATAATGCCGACCTAAATATCCTCAATGAAGATATGTTAGCCAGAAGGGGAAAAATATACTATCACTACTTCTAATAATAATGACGAAAATAATTTGATTGAAAAAAAGACAGAAAACAGAGGGAGCAAGACACTGACACACTCCACTCCGAGACGAGGGATCAGAGGGAGAGATTAAAGAAAGATTTGAGCGAGATTAGAGCAAATTAGAGAAAGTATTAAAGTTAGTCGCCAGGGGAGAGAGAGAGAGAGAGAGAGAGATGACGGGCGCTTGTGTGTGTGTGTGTGTGTGTGTGTGTGTGTGTGTGTGTGTGTCCGTGTGTGCGTATGTACGTTTTCCCACCTCTTAAATTCTGCGTAAAATATATATGAGCGCATTAAACAACCGTACATGACTTCTCCACCTACCATTTCTCTCTCTCTCTCTCTCTCTCTCTCTCTCTCTCTCTCTCTCTCTCTCTCTCTCTCTCTCTCTCTCTCTCTCTCTCTCTCTCTCTCTCTCTCTCTCTCTCTCTCTCTCTCTCTAATGAGTTAACGTGTTGCCAATTAACGTTTTTTTGCATAGTAACGTTGAAAAGAGATCTAATAATTTTGTCTCATTTGTAACAATTTCCTCGCCTTCGCTCCCTTGATATTTTATTGCTTTTCTTTTTTTGTCGTTTTTGGCAAGTTAATTCTTTTTTTTATTTTTTGTCTTTTTTACGGTCTCCTCTTTGCTGTTTTTTTTCTTTATTTTTTTGTCGATGTCTTTCTTTTCTTTTATTTCTAGTATTATTTTTTCTTTTTCTTTTTCTCTCCTTTTCATTTCTCGTGTGCTTTAAAATTTTCTCCTACTCCTGAGGTCAAATTTCATAAGTTTTATTTCTTCATTACAAACTTATTATTTTTCCTAACGTATTTTTCTAACTTATTTTTGCGAACTTAAATTCATGTAACTATTTATACTTCTATGTTTTCTCCTCTTATTTTTTTCTGTTATTTAATTCTAAACTTTTTCTTTCTCTCATAGTTGTGAATATCAATGTTTTTGTTATATTATGTAACTTTGTGAATAACAGGAAAGTCTAAGCTATTTGTCTGTGTGTTCGACTACCATAATTCTCTCTCTCTCTCTCTCTCTCTCTCTCTCTCTCTCTCTCTCTCTCTCTCTCTCTCTCTCTCTCTCTCTCTCTCTCTCTCTCTCTCTCTCTCTCTCTCTCTCTCTCTCTCTCTCTCTCTCTCTCTCTCTCTCTCTCTCTCTCTCTCTCTCTCTCTCTCTCTCTCTCTCTCGTTTATCTCAATAACAATTTTTACCTTTCTGTTAGACCGCAATCATTTTTTATCAATTTTTCTCTGTTCCTTTCTTTCTCTCCCTCTCCCCTCCCACACTCTCTCTCTCTATCTATCTATCTCTATCTCTATCTATCTACCTACTTCCCTACCTACGTAACTACACATCTATCAATCCAAATAACTAATCTTTTTTTTCCTTTCCATTCGTGTGTATATATTTCCACTAAACATAAGCAACTTGACTCTTCCTCCCTTCCTCTCTTTTCCCCTCTCTCTCTCTCTCTCCCCCTCCCTCTCCCTCTCCCTCTCTCCCTCGCCCTCGCCTCGTGCCCTACCATAACGATGCTGTTTTTAGCCTCGACGGATGAACAAGACAGTGCAGTTTTAGCGGAGTCGCATTGCAGCTCTCCTCCTCCTCCTCCTCCTCCTCCTCCTCTTCTTCCTGATCCTTTGACTTAGAGTTCTCCTTTTCCTCCTCCTCCTCATCCTTTACCGTCTCCGATTCTTCCTCCTTTTAATTCTATGTTACCCTCTATGTCTTTTTTAGTTAAATTTTTCGATTCCTTTTCCTCTTTCTCTTCTTCTTCTTCTTCTTCTTCTTCTTCTTCTTCTTCTTCTTCTTCTTCTCCTCTTTCTTCTTCTATTGCCCTTTCTCCCCATTATCTTCTCACTGGTATCTTCTTTTCCTCTTCTTTCCTTCTCCTCCTTTTCTTCTTCCTTCTTTTTCTCCTTCGTGTCCTCCTCCTCCTCCTCCTCTTATTTGTCCTTCTCCTTCTACTAGTCTCCCTATCTTTTACTCCTCTTCTTCCTTCCTCTCTTCCTCTTCCTCCTACCATCCTCTTCCTCTTCCTTCATCGTCTATTCTTTTTCCCTCTTTATCCCGCTATTTTCCTTCTTTTCCTCTTTCTCATCTCTTAATCTCCTCTTCCATCTCATTGCCCTCACCACTTTGGGTCAGATTAGAACTCTCTCTCTCTCTCTCTCTCTCTCTCTCTCTCTCTCTCTCTCTCTCTCTCTCTCTCTCTCTCTCTCTCTCTCTCTCTCTCTCTCTCCTTACCTGCGTTTGCTCACCTTGTCGCCTTAATTATATTCTCATGCCTCACCTGTTTGCGTTAATTCCTCATCAATTATGTTTTTCTTCCTCTGTTTCCTCCTCCTCCTCCTCCTCCTCCTCCATGATCCTCCTCTTTTTTTCTCTCCTCCTTTGTCATACTTTATTTTCCTCCTCTTCCTCCTCCTTGTCTTCTACGATTTATGTGTTTCCTCAATTTCCTTCCTCCTCCTCCTCCTCCTCTTCTTCCTCTTCTTCCTCTTATTCTTCTACTTCCTCCTCTTGTTTCTTCTCCTGTTACTCTTTTCCTCTTTTTTTCTGTTTAATGTTATTTTTCGTTTATTTTTTGTAGTCTTTTTTTGTTGTATATATTCTCGTTTATTTTTTTCTTTTCCTTTTCTTCATCTCCTCCACTCATCTTAGTATCCTTTTCCTCCTCCTCCTCCTCCTCCTCCTCCTCTTCTTCTCGTCTTCGTTAACATCTTTCTCTTTCACTCTCTTTATTGTAATTCTCTTTCGTATAACATAATTTTCTTGCAGCCTTTCCTTCTCATTTTACCCCTCCTCCTCCTCCTCCTCCTCTACCTGCCTCTCATACCTCCACTACGATTTCACCAGCTCCTCTTCCACCCCTCCTCCTCCTCCCCCTCTACTCCTCCTCCTCCTCCTCTTTCTTTTGTAAGTTTTTAAGAGAGTATTTTAAAACAAGTAATGTAGTACTCTCGTATTGCTTTTAACTCTCTCTCTCTCTCTCTCTCTCTCTCTCTCTCTCTCTCTCTCTCTCTCTCTCTCTCTCTCTCTCTCTCTCTCTCTCTCTCTCTCTCTCTCTCTCTCTCTCTCTCTCTCTCTCTCTCTCTCTCTCTTCGTAATAGCTAATACCTCTTTCCTTTGTCGCTACAGATGTTAATGGCTCTTTAAAAACAACGCAGATTTTGTTTTCGTAATACAAGAGCATTTACTAAGTTTCCTATTCGCTATATTACAGTTCCTCTCTTTTATAAATATGTCACGGACTTTTCATATATTTACTTTCTACTTTCATTTATTTATTACAGAGTTTGTGTGTTGAGTATATATATTAGTTTGAGGTTGGGAAAGGAAGCAAAGATTATACGAGAGAAAAATGTAGGTAATATATTTTTCACAGATGCTTCTACTTAATAATTATAAGCTAGATTGCAGCAGAAAATAAGAGGAAAAAAATATTAGTTTCAGTTCGGAAAAGCAGGGGAAGATTATACTTGAGAAAAAAATTATGTATATTTTTCTTAGGGATTATTGTATGTTGTATGTGAATTGATATTAATGAAGGGTATGTTTGCCTAACCTTAAATATACTGAATGCTGATATTTAGTTCTTTGTTACTAGATTGCATAGGAAAATTGAGTAAAATGAAATAAGTAAAGAGAGGGAGAAGGAAAGGTTGTGTGTGTGTGTGTGTGTGTGTGTGTGTGTGTGTGCGTTGAGTATATTTTATTTTGAGTTTGTGCAAGGTAGAAATTTTTATACCAGATAAATATGTATTTGTGTGTGTGTGTGTGTGTGTGTGTGTGTGTGTGTGTGTGTGTGTGTGTTGAGTATATATTAGTTTGAGGTTGGGAAAGGAAGCAAAGATTATACCAGAGAAAAATGTAGATGTGTGTGTGTGTGTGTGTGTGTGTGTGTGTGAGCGCTGCGGACTTTCAATAGTGTTTCGATAATGGCGTTTACCTGTTACCTGTGTTTACCTGTGTTGCATCATTAGACTCACCGGCCCTCCCATCACCTGCATAATGGCGCGCACACACACACACACACACACACACACACACACACACACACACACACACACACACACAGAAATATAAAGACAAAGAAAGATATGAAGAAAGAGAAAGAGAGAGAGAGAAGAGAGAGAGAGAGAGAGAGAGAAGAGAGAGAGAGAGAGAGAGAGAGAGAATGGGGGGGGGGGGGGCTGTTTAATTATGTTTCCCTGCCTAAAGCCCCGCAAAGGAAGCTCAAATAGGGAATCTGTGTTTTAATTTGGTCATGTTTGGTGTTTTTCTTCTCCTTCCTTTCAGCATTTAATTTTTCTTTATTTTCTTTTTCTTTTCCCCTCACCTCAATATCCTCCTCCTCCTTCTTCTCCTTCTCCTCCTCCTCCTCCTCTTCCTCCTCCTCCTCCTCTCTGTTGAATGATGTTTTTGTTTTTGTTTTCCGTTTCCTTTGTTGTTTTTTCATATGCCAATTCGCACGCACTCTCCTCTAATTAGTACTCGCTTTAGACAATATATATATAATGATAAATTTGTTTGTTTTTTGTTTTCTTCTGGGTTAAATTTCATTGTTTGTGTGTTTTCCTCGGCTAATTGTCCTGTTTTTCTCGTTTCTTTTGTCTTTGTTTATTTCTTTGTTGATTTGTTTACCTTCCTTGTTTACTTTATTCAGGTTTTCTCTCCTTGTTCATTTGTTTATCTCGTCTTGGTTGTTTACTTCTCTTGTTTGCTTATTTTCATTTGTTTTTCTTCCTTTTTTTTCTATTTGTTTACTTTTCTGTTTGCTCCTTTTTTATTTTCCTTTTTCATTTAATTGCTTTTCTTGTTTGATTTCCTTTTTATACTTTTCTTCCTCCCTTGTTTTTTCCTTGTTTACTTGTTTACTTTTCTGTTTGCTTGTTTATTTTTTGCTTTCCTCTCATTTAATTGCTTTTCTTGTTTACTTCCTTTTTATACTTTCATTCCTCATTTGTTTTTTTGCTTTCTTACCCACCTGTTTACTTTCCTTGTATATTTGTTTACTTTCTCTGTTTGCTTTTCTTTTCTTTTTTTACTTTCCTCTTTCATTTAATTGCTTCTCTTGTTTACTTTCCTTTTTATACTTTTCTTCCTCACTTGTTTTGTCCTTCGTCTAAATTTACCTCCTTATCCATCTGTTTACTTTCCTTGTTCATTTATACCTTGTTTGCTTTTCTTGTTAATTTGTTTACTCTCCTTTTTCTGTACCTATTTCTCTTGTTTACTTCCCTTGTGTAATTCCTTCCTCACTTGTTTTCTGCTTCATCTAAATTTCCTCTCCTCGTTCACTTGGATTTCATGGAGGGCGAACGTTCATTTATACTTTCTTTGCTTTTCTTGTTCATTTGTTTACTCTCGTTTTTTCTTTACTTGTTTCTCTTATTTACTTCCCTTGTGCAATTCCTTCCTCACTTGTTTTCTGCTTCATCTAAATTTCCTCTCCTCGTTCACTTGGATTTCATGGAGGGCGAACGGACGGTCAAAACTTGCTTAAAGCTTTTTCAACCTCAATTTTTTTCTTCACTTCCGCTACACTATTTGTTTCTTCGTTTTAGTGTATTTTTTTAGCATTGTCCAAGAAGTACTTTTCTGTTGGTTTTTTCCAATTTGCCAAAAGAACTTCGATTCATTTTTTTAGTGTTTTAAAGAAGAAATTTGGTTCGTTCGTATTTTCCATTAGTGTTTTATAGGAAATACTTCAGGTTATTTTCTTAGTATTTTCCAAAAAGTCCGACAGTTTAGTTTTTATAATTTTCCAAGAAGTACTTAAGTTATTTTTTTGTGTGTGTTTTCCAAGAATTACTTCATTTTGTTTTTAGCATTTTCCAAGAAGCAGTTCATTCATTTTTTTCTATTTTCCAAGAAGCCGTTCATTATTTTTTTTTCTATTTTCCAAGAAGCCGTTCATTATTTTCTTTTCTATTTTCCAAGAAGTAGGTATTATTTTTTTAGTATCAATTCACTTTTTTTTACTATTTTCCAACAAGTACTTCATTCTCTTTCTCTTTCGTATCCTCCAAATAGCACTTCAGTTAAATTTTTTGTATCTTCCGGGAACTCCTTCACCTCATTTTCATGTATTTTTCGTTAAGTGCTCGACCTAAGCTTTATACTTTCACTGAGGCGGGAAGGGGTTAAGGGACTGAAGAGATAGGAGGCGGGGGGGAGATTAGAAACTGGGGGTAAGGGTGGGGAGACTAAGGGGGTGGAAGGGAGAGGGAGAATGGGGAGCGGAGGGAGTATAAGAAGATGGAAGGGATGAGGAAGGGGTGGATGGGATGGGGAACAGGAGGGAGGATCAGGGGATGGATCTGAGGGGGTGCAGGTATAAGGGGAGGTGAGGGATGGGAAACAGGGGGAGAGGCAAGAGAGGGGGATGGTTAGGGGCGGGAAGGATGGGCGGCAGGTGCGAAGACCCACTCAGGGAAGGTGTTTAGACAGGTAAGGTGCTCCCCTTCACGCCGAGCTCTTGTCAATCTTCCCCGTTTTGAGATTTTATTTTCTTATAATTTTTGACGTTTTGTGTTGCGCGCCAATCCACTTCCTGTTAATGGATGAAGGAGGAGGAGGATTTTTTTGTCTTCTTTTCTTCCTATTCTTCCAAAAGTCTTTTCTTTATATATCTTTTATTCTCCAATTCTTTTTATCAGTCTCTAGTTTTTATCTCTGTTCTCTCATTCTTCCATCAATATCTTATACTTAATCTCTTTTATTCTCTTTTCCTCTTTTTCTTCTATCAATTTCTTATTCGTTCTCTCTCGTCTTGTTCTCATATTCCCTTATCTACCAATCTCTTATACCTTATCTCCTTTCCCCTCTCATCCTCTCATTCTTCTATCAATCTCTTATACCTTATCTCCTTTCCCCTTTCATCCTCTCATTCTTCTATCAATCTCCTTTATTCGCATAGTAACGACACACATTTGCCCCTTCTAATATGTCTTCCTCTCTCCGTATGCTTGGCACTCTGGACACCAATTTATACGTAGTGGCTCACTGTGTATATTTCCATGGTGTGTGTGTGTGTTTGGACAGTGGCGTGTGTGTGTTTACAGTGGTGCGTATGTGCGTATTTTTACAGTCGTGTGTGTATTTTTACGGCAGGGCTTCCAACTGAGGGGATCTCTTACATACTTGCACACCTACCCACACACACACACACACACACACACACACACACACCTAGTACTAACAAAAGGAATATACATCAAGGATGAACTAAGGTATGGATGTCCACTGGGCAAGAGTGATCATGTAACCATAGAGATTGATACAGAAGTGGAGGTTACTAAAGAGGATGAATCCTACAAATCAAACAGGCTAAACTATATTAAGACAGACATGGAAAACCTTCGGAAGTTTTACAAGAAAGTGGAATGGGATGAGTTACTGAGAAAAAATAAAGTACAAGAAAAGTATGATATCTTTATGGAAGCCTATAACACTGGTGTCAAAAAATATGTACCCGTATATAGACCCAAAGTTAAGGGTAGGAAGGACTGGTTTAATGCCAAATGTGCAAACGCAAAAGAAAAAAGGGACAAAGCATGGAAAAGACTAAAAAGAAGGAAGAATCAAAGAAACAAAGAAGACTTCAGAATGGCGAGAAATGAATATGTGAAAATAAGGAAAGAAGAAAAGGGATATGAGAAGGATATTGTGGAAAAATGCAAAGAACAGCCCAAGTTGTTTTACAGATTTATAAATGGGAAGACTAAACCGAAAGAAACAATAGAAAGACTGAGAGACGGAATGGAGGTCAATGACCCTAAAGGTATGGCAGAGTTATTAAATAGAAAATTCCAGCAAGTCTTTACCAAAGAAACAATCTTTATTGCGCCACAAGAGAATAAAATAGAAGTTCATATGGAAGAGATTATGGTAAACAAAGAAGAGATCCATAAATTACTGGGAGAACTAGAAGAGGGAAAAGCAGTAGGACCGGATGGAGTTTCTGGGTATATTTTAAAAAAATGTAGAGATGAATTAATTGTTCCAATATACGACATCATTAGATGTTCAGTAGCAACAGGTACGGTGCCCAATGAGTGGAGAAGGGCTGAAGTGGTCCCCATATATAAAAGTGGAAGGAAAGATGAACCTTCAAACTACAGACCCATATCCCTGACAAGTGTTTTGTGCAAAATATGTGAGAAAATAATAAAGAAGCAGTGGACTAAATTTCTAGAAGAGCATAAGTTAATTACCAGCAAACAATATGGATTTCAAAAGGGCCGATCATGTGTTACAAACTTACTCAGTTTTTACTCAAGAGTGATAGACAGAACTCAGGAAAGGGATGGATGGGTTGATTGTATTTATCTAGATTTGAAAAAGGCCTTTGACAAAGTTCCACACAAGACTATTATGGAAACTGGAAAATAAAGGAGGATTGAAAGGAAATATGAAAAAATGGATGGCAAGCTACCTAATGGGAAGGAGATGAGAACTGTGGTCAAGGACATAAAATCAGAATGGAGAAATGTAGAAAGCGGAGTACCACAGGGTTCAGTATTAGCACCGATAATCTTCCTGGTATATGTAAATGACATGGCTGAAGGAGTTAATAGCTACATAAACCTGTTTGCTGATGACGCTAAATTACAAAAACATATAAGAAACAAAGAAGATTGTGAAATATTGCAAGAAGACCTATACAAAATTTGGAAATGGAGTATGGATTGGGAGATGGAATTTAATGTGAAAAATGTCATGTTATGGAAATGGGTAAAAGTGAAACAAGACCAATCTGGATATACAAAATGGGAAATGGTGAAACATTAAAAAGTGCAAGAGAGAGACCTGGGAGTAGTGATGAGGGATGATAATCAACCAGAGAGTCATATAAATCGGATCTTTAGAGACACATATAACTTGGTGAGAAATATTGGAGTAGCATTTAGCTACATGGACAAGGACATGATGAGAAGGCTAATCACTACCATGATTAGACCAAAATTAGAATATGCAGAGGTAGTGTGGTCCCCCCATAAGAAGAAGCATATAAAGAAACTAGAAAGAATACAGAGGATGGCATCAAAAATTGTCCCAGAGTTGGAGGATTAATACGAGGAAAGATTAAAGGAAATGAACTTAACAACACTGGAACAAAGAAGAGAAAGGGGAGACCTAATCCAAATTTATAAATTATTAAACAAAATAGATGAAGTAGATAATGAAGAACTGCTACTAACAGAAGGAAACATAAGCAGAAATACAAGAGGACACAGTAAAAAATTGAGAAAGGGGAGATGCTTGAGAGACACTAAGAAGTATAGCTTCCCGCAAAGAAATGTAGAGGTTTGGAACAGTCTGAGCGAGGATACAGTATCAGCGAGGAGTGTGCAAAGCTTTAAAGATAAGTTGGATAAATGCAGACACGGAGACGTGACCACACGAGCATAATGCCCAGGCCCTGTAAAACTACAACTAGGTAAATACAACTAGGTAAATACACGAGACATTAATGACCTAAATGTTCTTGAATTGGAAGATAAATATACCAGTGACCTGAATGTAAGCAATTTTTACACACAGTTTAAACCCATTAATTCACCAAGATCTGAATACGTTCGTCTCAGTGATAATTCTTTACTTATCAACAATGTACTTACTCTCCTAACTCTGAATATATAGTCAATTCCCACTAACTTCCAACCATTTGTAGACACTGTCCTATGTAATATAAACTCTTTGTTAACAATGTCTGCAAATTTTTTGAGGAAAAGATGTATGTGGTTGGGATTTTTAATGATCTGTCCAAAGCATTTGATTCACTTAGCCGTAGTGTTTTGTTAGAGAAATTGAAACTTGTTGGGATAAGACGTGTTCCGCTACACCTTCAGAGATATCTTTGTAATAGATCACAAACTGTATTCTGCAACAACACTTATTCATGATTTAATTTTACATCGAGAGTTGTACCATGGGGATCAGTTCTACGACCAATTCTTTTCCTTATTTACATTAATGATATTATAAATGCTTGTGCTAAATTTCATTATATAAAATACACACATGATACTAGTCTCATATTAGCTGACAAAGATATTAATTCCCTACATTCAAGCGCTATAACGGAACTGAATCTAGTCCATCAGTGGATAAAATCTAATAAATTAAAACTCAACGTCTCTGAATCTACTTGTATGCTTTTTCAGAACAGATCAATACAGAACCTACTACCTCCATTGCAGTTAGAAGGCGAAACATTAAGTATGGTCACCCACACAAAATTCCTTGGGATACGAATAGACGAAAACTTAAATTGTGAGCTACATATAAATGAGGTGTGCACTAAACTCTCAACGGTGTGTGGAATGATGTACAAGATTCGGTATAATCTCACTCCAGAAGCTCTGATCAGTATTTATCATACATTATGCTGCCCTCACCTAACATACTGTGTACCCATCAGCACATGGCCGGCACTCTTAAACAAGGTTGCCGTATCTCAGAAAAAAAATTCTCAGGTGTATTTTTTTCTTAAGTTGGTTTGATTCTGTGTCCGATATTTTTTCCTTAATAGAGATTTTGAAATTTGATAAGTACATGAATACTTCTAATTATTACTGATATATAAAATGTTTTCAAATTTTTCAGATATTAAATATTTAAATTTGTTGATAATTTACACCAGACTGGAAGCAATGACGTAAATCTGATTTGTCCACAGTTTAGAACATCTTTATATAAAAACATCATACCATGCACTGGCCCTAAACTCTTTAACAGCTTTTTTTTTTTTTTTTTTTTTTTACAGCAAAGGAGACAGCTCAAGGGCACAAAAAAGTAAACATTAATAAAAAAAAAAAAGCCCGCTACTCGCTGCTCCTAAAAAGAATCCAAAGAGCTTGCCACTAAACATAATCTATTTAAATCAACTTCCCTTTTTTCAATGTACATTACTCCAACAAATAGCAGGGAGGTATTAAATTACTTAATAACCTTAAAATCAAATGCACCAGGCTATGATGAAATTTCACCAAAAATACTGAAACGTTCATGTGATGCATTGGCCACCCCGCTAACTTACATCATTAATCCTTCACTAAAACATGTTATATTTCCAGAACATTTGAAGAAGGCTAAAGTTATTCCCATCTTTAAATCGGGTAATAGAGGTGACATCAGCGACGACAGGCCAATTTCAATTTACGTACCTGCTTTCAGCAAAATATATGAAAAAAATCATTGCTTTCCGCGTATTTAGCTATCTTGAAATCTCCCTCCGTCCCACTCTCACTCACTCCCTCCCTCCTTCACACACACACACACACACACACACATACTATAATTACCCTCCACCTGTCAGCTATTAATTCACCTTCCCACGCCCTCGCCACACCGACCTTGCCACCCTATCAGTATCCACCCACGCAGACCTTTTGAGGGACTCGATACTCTAAAAGGATGATCTAGTACTCTAAGAAGCGATTTGATACTGTTAAGGGGGATTTGGTATACGGAAAACCTACGTAACCTCATTCAGTCTTCCGAGGGTGACGTGATATTTTATAAGGAGGATTAAGTACCAAAAGAAGGCGATTGGGTTCCGTAATGAGAGGCGTTTGGTATATATGAATAGATTAATAAAAGTAATCTGAGAAACTTGATAATATTAAAACCTTTCCAGTTATTTTCCTATAAAAATCACATTCATTTGTATTCATCAGATCATCAGTTTTCAAGTAGGTGAAGCATCATGAACGAAATAATCAGAAAAAAATTGATATTTACTTATTTATCCCATATTGAGGCCAAAATATTAAAACTTTTCCAGTAATTTTCCTTCATAAATCCCAGTAACTTGAATTCATTGGATCTTCGTCTGCTCGTAATTTCGCGTTGACGAGGCGTAATGAATGAAATAACCTGAAAAACCTTGCCATTTATCTATTTCCCACAATAATGAGCCCTAGAATATGAACACCTTTCCAGTTATTTTCCTTCATAAATCCTAGTAATTTGAACTCATTGGATCTTCGTCTGCTCGGAATTTCACGTTGACGAGGCGTAATGAATGAAATAATCTGGAAAAACTTGCTATTTATCTATTTCCCACAATAATGAGCCCTAGAATATCAACACCTTTCCAGTTATTTTCCTTCATAAATCCCAGTAATTTGAACTCATTGGATCTTCGTCTGCTCGGAATTTCGCGTTGACGAGGCGTAATGAATGAAATAATCTGGAAAAACTTGCTATTTATCTATTTCCCACAATAATGAGCCCCAGAATATCAACACCTTTCCAGTTATTTTCCTTCATAAATCCCAGTAATTTGAATTCATTGGATCTTCGTCTGCTCGGAATTTCGCGTTGACGAGGCGTAATGAACGAAATAACCTGAAAAAACTTGCCATTTATCTATTTCCCACAATAATGAGCCCCAGAATTTCAACACCTTTCCGGTTATTTTCCTTCATAATCATTGTCATTTGTATTCAGCGGATCTTCGTCTATTTTCCCGCTAACGAGGCAGAAGCAACACACTTTCCCTCCACTTCCTGATCCGCCTAACGAGTGACGACTCTTATTATGCGGTCCGCCTCACCTGTCTCTTACCTGGGCGTTAATGAGTGTCACCTGGCCCTCGCGTGACACCTGATCTACACACCTATGTCTCTCGCGCCTCTCACACATACGATTCACCTCACGCTACGTCTTGCTTGCTTAATGACCTCACCTGCCTCATTATAACACCTGGACATAACTTATAACTTTCTTACTAAATAATTAATCAACTAACTAACTAACTGACTGACTGACTGACTGACTGAGTGATTGACTGACTGACTGACTGATTGACTTACTGACTGACTGACTGACTGACTGACTAGCTAACTACTCAGTACCAACTCTCTCGCAACTTCCCTGTACAAAACTAATATGTGAAATTAGTTTATTTGGTGTAATTTCCTAATGTGTGTTATTACTTAAGGTGAAAATATTGAAAGTAAAAAAATATTAAATCTAGTGAGAAAAATAAGCGTATATGAAAATGATAAAATGCATCACGTGAAAGTTACAATAATTTTAGTCAAGTTAAACTATTTAGTGTAGATTCTTAATGTGGGATTTGACATTTAAAGTTGAAAAATTTATTGTTACTATTTTGAACCCCAGGATATCAAAATCTTTCCAATCATTTTCCTTCATAAATCCCAGTAATTTGTATTCATCGGATCTTCGTCTACTTGTAATTTCGCGTTGACGAGGCGTAATGAAGGAAATAATCTGCAAAAAAACAAAGAGACAAATTAAGCAACAAAAATATATGTGAAGATGATAACATATATAACTAAGCTGCAATTCCTGGTAAGTCAATGTAGAAATGTCAGTCTGGGAAAATTCAATGTTGGCGCATCAAGACTCCTTCCACACAAGACTGACCTCTCTTTTAGCGACTCTAAGATCTGTTTTATAGGGGCAGTGATTAGCGAGTCTTTTTCTTAATATCGTTCTTTGTTTACCCTTTGAGTTGCTTCCTTTACTTTAAAAAAATTACTAAGGTGTTTCATTTTTTTCAGACCAAGAGAAGACCACTCTCAAGGGCGGCCTCACCTCACGCCGCAGCCTTCCCCAAGCACCAGGTAAGTCCGTCAGTTAATACGCGCTTTCCATCCTCCATTCCTACGCACTCTTCCATCCTCCATCCCTACGCACGCTTCCATCCTCCATCCCTACTCACTCTTCCATCCTCCATCCCTACGCACTCTTCCATCCTCCATCCCTACGCACTCTTCCATCCTCCATCCCTACGCACGCTTCCATCCTCCATCCCTACGCACTCTTCCATCCTCCATCCCTACGCACGCTTCCATCCTCCATCCCTACGCACCCTTCCATCCTCCATCCCTACGCACGCTTCCATCCTCCATCCCTACGCACTCTTCCATCCTCCATCCCTACGCACTCTTCCATCCTCCATCCCTACTCAATCTTCCATCCTCCATCCCTACTCAATCTTCCATCCTCCATCCCTACTCACTCTTCCATCCTCCATCCCTACTCACTCTTCCATCCTCCATCCCTACTCACTCTTCCATCCTCCATCCCTACGCACGCTTCCATCCTCCATCCCTACGCACGCTTCCATCCTCCATCCCTACGCACGCTTCCATCCTCCATCCCTACTCAATCTTCCATCCTCCATCCCAGGCAACTGTGTATCACGTACCATTGTTTACCAAAAGCACTCCATACCATTCCAATTTCCCCCATAGCTTTTCCTTTTGGCCCACAATAGCACCAATGGCTTAGCTTACCGTGGCGTTATCCTTTACTAAGCATCATTTTATACCGCCCTTATTTAATCCGTGAATAATAATAATGATGTGTATACTCAAGGCTACCCTACTGGCTTTGAACTTCCC
>NC_066561.1:10138215-10140715 GCF_024679095.1 Eriocheir sinensis | reverse complement strand
GTAGTAGTAGTAGTAGTAGTAGTAGTAAATGATATCGAAAAAAAATATGAATAAAAATAATAAAATCTCTCAAAATATTCAAATTCTCTCTTCAAAAAATGTTAAGGGGAAAAATTCTGTTGCAAAAGAAGCTCCAAAGTTGAGTAAATCTGAGACTATCGTGATAATTAATCTTTCTTAGGTAAAGGTGAGGTAATTTATCTTCTCCGTGTGTGTGTGTGTGTGTGTGTGTGTGTGTGTGTGAGTGATTACCTTTGCCATTCCTTGTTATCGATTTTTTTTCTATAGGACTGACTCGATTTCGTAATGCCCTGAATTTTTACGACCGACTCATATAATTTCTTCGTTTTGTATATTTCTTTTACCATTAACTCAAAATATTTTCTACTGACTCAGAAATTTTACCCCTGACTCATAGAATTTTACCCCTGGCTCATAGAAATTTACCCCTGGCTCATAGAATTTTACCCCTGGCTCATAGAATTTTACCCCTGGCTCATAGAATTTTACCCCTGGCTCATAGAATTTTACCCCTGATTCACAGAAATTTACCCCTGGCTCATAGAATTTTACCCCTGGCTCATAGAATTTTACCCCTGGCTCATAGAATTTTACCCCTGGCTCATAGAATTTTACCCCTGACTCACAGAATTTTACCCCTGACTCAGAATTTTACCCCTGGCTCATAGAAATTTACCCCTGGCTCATAGAGATTTACCCCTGGCTCATAAAATTATTACCACTGACTGTGATCATTTTTACCAGTCTTAATCATGTTTACAACTGACTCGTTTAATCTCTTCAACTTATATCCATTTCTGACTCTGATTTCATTTGCCAAAGCTTTCCATTCAGTCTCAGTCTGTTCTTCTGCGTGTCTGTCTCTCTCTCCATCTGTCTGCTTGCCTGTCTGTCTGAGTCTGTTTTTCATCCTCATTTTGTCTGTAGTGGAGATAATTATAAATCAACAAAAAATAATATCAAATTCTGCTACACGCTAATTTATATAAGAATAATTAGACGGGGAAAACGAAATACATGGGTGGTATATACTTCTATTTACCTCTGATGGACTTTCTATATGTCTGTCTGTCTGTCTGTCTGTCTGTGTCTTACCTGGACGGCCTCATCTCACCTTCACCTGCTCATCTTGTCTCTCGAACTCACCTGTAAAGAAAATAAATTAGTTAGTTATATATTTTTCTTAGATCATAGTTTGTTCTGCATATCTTTTTTCTTATCGTCGTGTGTTTAGTAATTGAGCTGTCAAACTTTTTCTCATCGACTACAAGGGCTATTTTTTATTATTTATTTTCTGTTATGTTTGTTTTCTATGATACTTAATTGATAACTACTTTATTTCATGTCTTTTTTTCTTCTTTTTGTGTCTTAATTATTTTTTTTGGTTCCCGTCAATATCCTTTACTTTTTTTTCCTCATTTTTGCTTTTCTTCTCTTTCACTTTGTTTCTTTTATTCTACTTTTCTCCTCCTCCTCTTTTATTTCTCCTCCTCTCTTTCCCCCAAGTAACTATCTTCTCCTTTTCTCATCTTTTTCGTTTTTAATTCTCTTCTCTTTTCTCCAGATTCTTTTATTCAACTTTTCTTCTCCTCCTTTCATTTCTCTTCCTCTCTTTCCCTCTTCATCTCTCCAATGCTTACCTCAACTCAGATATTCCTTCTCTTTCTCTTCTCTCATCTCATCTCCTCTTCTCTTTTATCCACCTTCTCTCTCCTCTCCCTTTAATTCTTCTCTTCTATTTTCTTTAATTTTTTCCTTCTTTTTCTTTCCTTAACTTTCTCTCTCTTTATCCTCTTCTCTCCACTTTATCAATCTCATCCTCTCCTTTTCATTCCACATTTTTTTCTCTCTCCTCCTCCAACTCGTCCATCTCCTCCTCCTCCTCCTCCTCCTCCTCCTCCTCGTCGTCTTCTTCTCGCGGGGCTCAAACGAGGCTCTTAATTAAGGTTTTGGTCTCTCTCTCTCTCTCTCTCTCTCTCTCTCTCTCTCTCTCTCTCTCTCTCTCTCTCTCTCTCTCTCTCTCTCTCTCTCTCTCTCTCTCTCTCTCTCTCTCTCTCTCTCTCTCTCTCACACACACACACACACACACACACACACACACACACACACACACACACACACACACACACACACACACACACAATTGGGACACGGCGATGCGCTTCTTATTGAGGCTTTCTCGGCGGCCTCCAAGACACGCACTCGCCGGGGACGGAAAATAATGGGAAACGAAGCTAAGACAGTAATGAGGAGAGGGATAATGATGGAGAGGAAAATGAGGGAAGATAATGTAGTGGAAAATAATAGGATAGGAATGGAATGAATAATGGAAAATGAGGAAGAATAATGGAATGGATAATAATGGGGTAGAAAAGTAATAAAATAATGGAAAAATGGAAAATGAGGGAATGGAAAATGAGGGAAAAATTGAATGGAAAGTAATGGGATACAAATATAATAATCAATGGAAAATAGTGAC
>NC_066561.1:10120715-10133215 GCF_024679095.1 Eriocheir sinensis | reverse complement strand
TTTATATACTGTGGTGAGAGAGAGAGAGAGAGAGAGAGAGAGAGAGAGAGAGAGAGAGAGAGAGAGAGAGAGAGAGAGAGAGAGAGAGAGAGAGAGAGAGAGAGAGAGAGATAGTTTGCCATCTGGTAGCCACTTGGTATTTTTTCGCGAGATTTAATTTACTATTCATGGAAAATATTATAAAATTTTCACGTAATAGGTTTTCACATTTTTCTTACTCCTTTTCTTGTCTAATCTCTCTCTCTCTCTCTCTCTCTCTCTCTCTCTCTCTCTCTCTCTCTCTCTCTCTCTCTCTCTCTCTCTCTCTTGGTCAATGGTTTATGCATAATCTTTTCTTTATACACACACACACACACACACACACACACACACACACACACACACACACACACACACACACTTATTTGCCGTTATTTAAGTTTATCTCTTCCTCGTGTTTGCCTCCTTTTAGTAATTTTTTTCCTCTTTTTGTTTATTTTATTTTCATTTTTCTTGCTTCTATATATTTTCTTTCCTTTGTTCTCCTCCTCCTCCTCCTCCTCATTCCGTTCCTTCTTCTTCCCCTGATCTGCTTTTCTTTTCTTTTTCTTATTTTATTGTTTTGATGCAACGTGTTCATTATTTTGTTCTTATTTCGTTTTCTTTTCCTTCTTTATCTTTTTTTCTTGTAGTTCCTCCTCCACCACATTTTCTTTTTTCTTCTCCTTCTTTTTCTCTTAGTTTCTTCACCACTTTCTATTCTTCTTCTTCTTCTTTTCCTTCCAGCTCCTCCTTCACCCCATTCTTTTCGTCTTCGCCTTCTCCTCCTCCTCTTTCCTGCAGTTCAATCTCCGTTGCTCCACCTCTAAGCGCGGCGTCCATCTCAACTTCCACCATTTCATCTGCATTTCCATTTTTTTTTTTTCACGAACGAACTCGCTAGAAAGCCTCAATTACAGACTGCCACTAGTGTTGTTGTTTATTGTATTACTACTACTACTACTATTACTACTACTACTACTACTACTACTACTACTACTACTGCTACTACTGCTAGGACTGAATCTTCTTCCATTACTACTACAACTGATACTTCTACTACAACTACTACTAATCCTACTACTACTACTACTACTACTACTACTACTACAACCACTGCTACAACCACTACTACCTCTACTACTGTTACTATTACTACTACTAATACTAATACTAATAATAATAATAATAATATAATAATAATAATAATAATAATAATAATAATAATAATAATAATACCAAGCGCAACACAAAGCAACACTCGCTAAAATAATGATAATAATTCTTCTCTTGTGCTTCACGGTGACGCCCTCTTTGTTTCTCTCTTGTTTTGGACCGAGAGTAAGAGCAACAGGGTCTTTATCTCCTCCTCCTCCAGCGCCTCCTCCTCCTCCTCTTACTCGTCACAAAGGCACAATGCAAGAGAATGAACAAGGCGACTCCTGAGTGTGTAAGCGTAGTGTGTGTGTGTGGGTGGGGGGGGTGGGGGGGAGAGAGGGGTATATGTGTCTGTGTATGTAAAAGAGAAAAGGGAGAAAAAGGGAGAGATGAAATAGATAGAGGATGAAACGTGATATGTACGCCCGTAGAGTTACCGAAACGGAGGGGAAACTAAAAGAAAGAAAAAGAGGGGAAAAAAGAAACTCGTATCAGAACGCCATAAATATTTCAGGCAGGAAGAAGGTACATGTAAGAGAGAGAGAAGGAAGGAAGTGGAAGAAGGAAGAGGAGGAAGATAGGAAGGAAAGATGAAAGGAAAGAAAAACAAAACAAGGAAACAATGAAACTCAAATCAGGTATAAGGAAGAGAGGATAAATTAAGGGAAGCTGAGAAGGAAGGAAGTAGAGGAGGGAAGGAAGATGGGAAGGAAAGATGGAGGGAAAGTCTTCTCCTGCTCTTAATCAACCACGTAATTGAATTCTCAGGCCATTAACCCTCATGGTGTATTCCTTCAAGGGGGAGGAAGGGAGGAAGGGAGGAAGGGAGAGAAGGAAGGGTGAGGTAGGATTAGGGAAGATGGTGAGAGAGAGAGAGAGAGAGAGAGGAAAGGGAACGGAGGAAGAGGAGAAAGAAATGCGAGAGAGGAAAGAGGGAGAGAAGGAGAGAAAAATGAGAGGAGTAAGCTGTCAAATAATGGAGAGAGAGAGAGAAGGAGGAAGAGGAAGTGGTTATTAAAGCATGCAATCAATGTCTTATCTCTCTCTCTCTCTCTCTCTCTCTCTCTCTCTCTCTCTCTCTCTCTCTCTCTCTCTCTCTCTCTCTCCCTTTGATTTTTTCCTCATTTTCCTCCTCTTTCTCTTTAATCTTTTTTTTTTCTCCTCATCCTTTCCGCTTCTGCCTCCGGCCGCCTCTTTTTCTCTTCCTTGTTTCTTTCTCCTCTTCCTTTTTATCTCGCTTGCTATTTTTGTTTCCTTATTTTTCTTTACTTTTTTTGTAATTCCGTTTAACTCCCGGAATCCAGCGTGTGTTTGTACTGTAAGAGAGAGAGAGGGAGGCCACCTCTCTCTCTCTCTCTCTCTCTCTCTCTCTCTCTCTCTTGAATATTTAACTATAATGAGGGTCAGCTGTGTTACCTTTCTCTCTCTCTCTCTCTCTCTCTCTCTCTCTCTCTCTCTCTCTCTCTCTCTCTCTCTCTCTCTCTCTCTCTCTCTCTCCGTTTCCTTTCCCTTTCTTTTCCTCTTCTCCTCCTTCTATCCTTCTCCCCTCTCCTTTCCTTTATTCTCCCTTAATCTCCTTTTCCCTCCCTCAAATATCCCTTCCTCCATCCCTCCCTCCTCTCCTTCCCTCCCTCCCTTCCTTCCTCCTCTTCCTTCCCTTTTTATAACTTCTCTTAAAAGGGGAAAAGAAGGGTTATGGACACACACACACACACACACACACACACACACACACACACACAAGAAAAAACAGAATGATAGAAGAAGGAAATGGTAAAGGGATAGAGAGAAAGATGAAGAGCTAAGGGAACAGAGGAGAGGGAGATAAAAAAGGGAGGGAGGAAGGGAGGGAAGGGAGAGAGAGAGAAAGGGAGGAAAATGACCAGTTGACCACTAAGCCTGACCAAGAGGGAGAAGGGAAGGGAGACAGATATGGAGGAGGGGAAGAGAGGAGGAGGAGGAGGAGGAGGAGATGGGAGATGTAACTTATATATAGGAATTACTGTTTTATGACCCCAGGCGTGTTTGTTGTGAGAGAGAGAGAGAGAGAGAGAAAGGGGGAAGAGAGAAAAGATATTAGGGCTCCGTTTCCGTACACTCATAAAACCACCCACAAAATTTGATGTTTAAATCTATACTATTATAACAGATATGAGAGAGAGAGAGAGAGGGGAAATAAAATAGAAGTAAAATGGAAAAGTAGAAAATAATAATGGAAAGAAAATAAAAGGAAGAAATAAGATAACAAGAAAAAGAGCAAAAAAAGGAGAGAGAGAAAGAAAGGAATAGGAAAAAGAAGAAGAAAATTAAAGTAAAGAAATTGGATAAAAGATACAAAGGGAATAAGGGAAAAAGAGAAGCAAAAAGAGAATAGGCAAGTGTTTGTACGAAAAGGAGGAGGAGGAGGAGGAGGAGGAGGAAGAGGAAGAGGAAGAAGACGAGGAAAAGGCGGGAGCTTGAGTAGAGTATTGTTGTTGTTGTTGTTGTTGTTGTTGTTGTTGTTGTTGTTGCCTTCACAATTGGTTTGCTCAAAAGGAAAGTTTCTGAAGGTCATAAAATTGGAACGTGTTTGCTTCCTTAATTCGAGGGAGATTATTTTTTTATTTTTGTTTTTCTAGCATTTCCATTTTCTTCTTCTTCCTCCTCTTCTCTTCCTACTCGTCCCCCTCCTCCTCCTCTTCTTCCTCCTCTTCTCTTCCTACTCGTCCTCCTCCTCTTCCTCCTCTTCCTCCTCTTTCTGTTATTTCTCCTCCTGCTCTTCCTCCTATTCCTCCTCTTCCCTTTCTTTCTACTATATATCTCTTCCTGCTAGTCCTCCTCCTAATCCTCCTTCTCCTTTCTAATATTCCTCTTCCTCCTCCTCCTCCTCCTCCTCCTCCTTCTTCTCTTTCTTCATCTTCGTCCTCCTGTTTTTCCTCCCCCTTCTACTCTTTCTCTTCTTCTTCCTCCTCCTCCTCCTCCTCCTCCTCCTCCTCCTCCTCCTCCTCCTCCTCCTCCTCCTCCTCCTCTTCCCTAACGTGATCGAGGAGGACAAGGAGGTAGGACCAGTCACCTCCTGTTTTGATCAACGCCACTCCTGATGCGACTTCTAGCGACCTATTTCTCCTCCTCCTCCTACTCCTACTCCTACTCCTACTCTTCCTCCTCCTCCTCGTCCTCCTCCTCCTCCTCCTTCTCCTCTGCCAAGGGAAAGAATATTAAAACAAAGAAAGGGAAATAAGTAAGGAAAAGGAAAAAATGAATACATAGAATAAGAAGGGAAGGGACGGGAATGGAGGAAGGGAGGGAGGAGAAGGAAGGGAGGGAAACGGAGAATGGAAGGAGGAAAGAGAAGAGGGAGGGAGGGGTGGGAGGGAAAGGGAGAAAGGGAGGAAGTGGTGAGAGAAGAAGAGGAAGAGGAAATAAATGGAGAGAAGAAGAGAGAAAATGGAGAGAGGGATGTAAGAAAAGAGGAAAAGAAAGGAACGAAACAAGTGGAGGAAAGGGGAGAGACAGGAAGGGGACAGAAAGGGAGGTAAAGGAAGGGCGAGGGAGGAAGTGGAAGGAAAATGAGGGAAAGGAAGCGAGAGGGAGGAAGGGAAGGGAAAGGAAGGGAGAAGGAGGAAAGAGGAAGGAAAGGGAAGAGCAGGAGGAAGGGAGAGACATAAGGGCATCATTAAAACACTTCGACACAAAAAACTATGCATTAATAATTCGTCCGAGGCGCGGCGTTTTCATTGCAAATAAAAATATATTAAATAAATAATAAAAACAATAAAGTTTCCACCGCGCTTGTAGACAAAAAAAAGTATCATCCTATTCTGAAAAAATCGCAAATAGTATAATAGTTAATAAGTAGCGAATATAAGAGAGAAAAAATAATCGTAGTAATTGCATACGTGAATAAGTTCAGAGAAGGAAATTATATATGAATGGTGATATTAATAAGCCTTTAATTTGGAGTAACCGAAGAAAATCATCATCATCATTAGCATAAGAATAAGAAAAAGAAAATGGGAAAAAATTAAGTTAAAGAGAAAAAATGTGAAGTTGATTGTAGTAAAAATAATAATTACAAAAATAAGAGGAAAATAAAAAGGAAAACATAAACAACAACAAAAGCAGTCCCCGTATATATAAACACACACACACACACACACACACACACACACACATGCATACATACATACACACATACTACTCTCTCTCTCTCTCTCTCTCTCTCTCTCTCTCTCTCTCTCTCTCTCTCTCTCTCTCTCTCTCTCTCTCTCTCTCTCTTTCCCCCCCACACACACACACACACACACACTCTCACACCCCCCACACACACACATTTCCCCCCCACTCTCAACTCCTCCCCCCCCCCCCTACATACACACCCTTCCCTCTCCCCCCCACACACATGCCCCCTCCCCCTTCCTCCCCCCCTTCCCCTCCACCCCCCCACACAAAACAAACCACCCCGAAAAACAAGATTACGTACATCCCTCGCCAATAAATATTCAGTCCAACTTTTTGATAATGATGTTTATGGCCGAGGTGACTGATGTTGTTCTACTCCGCCCATAACAACACGAGGCTTTAGTCGGGAGTGTGTGTGTGTGTGTGTGTGTGTGTGTGTGTGTGTGTGTGTGTGTGTTCTGCCGCTGCTGCCAACTGCCAACTCGTAATGATTAAGTAATGAGAGAGAGAGAGAGAGAGAGAGAGACAAACAAACAAACAAATGATGGCAAATACTACAGATAGATAAACAGAGACAGAAAGACGGACACATACACGCACACACACACAAAAAAAAAAAAATGAAATAGAAAATAGTAATAATAAATATAGAATAAGAGAAAGACAGAAAAAGAGGCACACAGACAAAAAGATAGACAGATAGATAGATAGATAGACAGACATCCAGACTGATATACAAAAACAGATATATAAATTGATAGATAGATAGAAAGAAAGAGGGACAGACAGACAGACCGACAGATAGACAGACAGACAGACAGGTGGACCGAAAGAGAAGCATTTTAAGTGGAAATTAAAAGTTGTGAATAGTAAATTATTGTCGATTAATGATAGAGAAAATTAGCAGAGAGGGTGGATTGTAGAGATTAATAGGAAAGGGGAAGGAAAGTCGCAGATTGAGAGAGGCGGATAAAGGGAGAGAGACAAGAAAAGAGAGAGATTATGTTCAGTCTCTCTCTCTCTCTCTCTCGGGGCGAAGGTTCTCACTTTAATTCTATAAAAAACGAAATTCGAGGCTTCCCTCCAGCCTTGGCCTCGCACACACACACACACACACACACACACACACACACACACACACACACACACACACACACACACACACACACACACACACACATGCAACATTTGCCCTCAACTTTTCCTTATTATTATTATTATTATTATTATTATTATTATTATTATTATTATTATTATTATTATTATTATTATCATTATTATTATCATTAAAACCAAACCACCTTTACCAATATCGAATCTACTTTTTTATTTTTTTATTTTATTTGCTCCATTTCAGTTTTTATTTCACTTCACATCCCATTTATAAATATTTTCAAGCAGATTTTTTTCTTATTGTTCCATTTTCCTTTCCTTTTTGCCTGTTATTTTTTTCCTTAATCCTCCGGCGTTGTTTGCTCCAGCGGCGTTGTTGTTTTTCTCATATTTTTTGGTCTTACGATTCGTGTTTTTCTTTTATACGTTACAGTAATATTAACTCCGTCGATTATACAATTGCAATATTTTCTCACACCTGTGTTCACCTCCTGTGTTGCCGCAGTATCCTATCTCTCGTATATTATTTTATTTTGTTTATTTTGGCTTTATTTTCTTCTATTTTTGCTAGATAAACCATTTAAGATCATCGCTTGTACTGAACATTCACAATACTTTCTCTCGTATCTGTTTTGTCCCTCTTTCCTTCTGCTCTTGTATATAAATTTTCCATATATTAATTTATTTTCTTTCCTATATGGCTTTATTTTTCTATATTTGCTAGATAAATCACATAAATCCATCGCGTGTACTGGACATTCACAATATTTTCTCTCGTATCTGTTTTTCCTTTCCTTTTACTCTTGTATATAAATTTTCCGTATTTCAATTAAGTTTCTTTCTTCTATGGCTTTATCTTTCTATATTTACCAGGTAAGTCATATACGTTATTCGCGTGTACTGGACATTCACAATATTTCCTCTCGTATCTGTTTTCTCCCTCTTTCCTTTTGCAGTTGTATCAAATTTTCCGTATTTCAACTTATTTTCTTTCTTTTCCTCAAATTCTACTTTTCTTTTTCCCCCCACTCTCCCTGCACTTCCCTTATCCTCTACCTCTCTATCTCTCCTTCCTCCTAGTCCTCCTACTCTTCCTCCTACTCCTCCTCATCTTTTATATAGTTAATTTTTGTTGTTTTTGTTATTTTTATTGCGTTCATGATAATTCCTTCGCTTAAACATTCACAATATTTAAACCCACGTCTGTTTAACCATCGCTCGCTTTGCAGTTGTTTGAAATTTTCCCTTTTTTCACTTTATTTCGCTAATACATTTAATTTTCTTCCGCTTATACGTTAACAATATTTACTCTCTTACCTGTTGTCACCTTCATTTCGCTGTTGTATTTGTTGTTTCCGTTACTGTTGTGTTTATTATTGTTCTCATTATTGTATTTGTCACTTCTTGTATGGTTGTGTTGTATTTTCTATTGCATTCGTTATTGATGTTACTGTTGTATGAGTGTATGATGGCGTTGTATTTTCTGTTGTCGCTGCGTGTTTCATCGTTTTTATTTTCGCTGTATTCGTTGTCTCTATCGCCTGGTGCTGTCGTGTGTTCCGTATTGCCGTATTTATTTCCCTCGTCTTCTTTTCTTTCTGGGTCAAGGCGAAGCAGAAAATCAACCAGAACTCCCATACGTATATTTTTCATTTTTTCATTTATATTTTATTTTTCACTTCAGCACAACATTTTTTTCGCTTTTATTTTTACTGCAGGCGTGTTTTGTTGTTATCTGTTCGGGTGAGTCAGTGGTGGTGGGGAGGGAAGGGGAGGAAAGGGAGAGAACAGGGAAGGGGAGATGGATTAGGGGAGGGTAGTGAGTCCCTCCCTTCACACCTGCCCGCCCTAGAACAGGTGTGAGGGCCAGGTGTAGGGCGTGGCAGGGGTTGAGGCAGGTTAATTATTATTCAGGGGAGGGAGAGAGGAAGGGAGGGAGGGAGGTGATGAAGGAGAGAGAGGAAAGAATGGTGAGTGATTGATGGGCGGAATGTGAAGTGAAGGGAGGAGGAGGAGGAGGAGGTTGTGGTGGTGGTGGCGGTGACGGAGGAGGAAGAGGAAGAGGAGGAGGACATGTGTCGACAAGTGCCCTCATTAAACACCTGAAAGAGAGAGAGAGAGAGAGAGAGAGAGAGAGAGAAATCCACTGTCTTTGATGATGTTGCTGTTGGCACTTTCCCTTTCTTTCTCTCCCTTTCTCTCCCTCTTCCTCCTCCTCACCAACTTTCTCTCCCTCCTTCTTCCTCTTCCCCTCTCTCTCACTCTCAATCATTCAGTTCCTACCTTTAAACTTTCTCTCCCTGACATTCTCCCTCCAACCCTTCTTCCACTTTCTCTCTCTCTCTCTCTCTCTCTCTCTCTCTCTCTCTCTCTCTCTCTCTCTCTCTCTCTCTCTCTCTCTCTCTCTCTCTCTCTCTCTCTCTCTCTCTCTCTCTCTCTCTCTCTCTCTCTGCCTTCTTTTTTCTCTCATTTCTCCCCTCATTTCACATTTCCTCACCTCCTCTAAATCTTTCATCTCCTACTTTATATTATTATCATTTTTTTGCTTCTCTCTCTCTCTCTCTCTCTCTCTCTCTCTCTCTCTCTCTCTCTCTCTCTCTCTCTCTCTCTCTCTCTCTCTCTCTCTCTCTCTCTCTCTCTCTCTCTCTCTCTCTCTCTCTCTCTCTCTCATTATTTTCTTTTTTTCCTCTCTTTGTTCTCTTTCATCTCCTTTCCTTCATTCTCAAAGTTTCTCTGTTCTTTCTCTTCCTCTCTTTTGTCTATTCCTCCTTCTCTCCTGTTCCCTCCATTGACTTTTTTTTTGTTTCCTTTCATTGCTCTCCCATTCTCTCTCTCTTATCTCCCTTCCTCACTCCTCCCATTCTCTCTCTCTCTCTCTCTCTCTCTCTCTCTCTCTCTCTCTCTCTCTCTCTCTCTCTCTCTCTCTCTCTCTCTCTCTCTCTCTCTCTCTCTCTCTCTCTCTCATCCTTTCCCCTTCCTCTCTCCCTCTCTGTCTTCCTTTTTAACTCCTCCTTTTGATTCCTTTCCTCCTCTCTCTCCCTCCTCCTCCTCCTCCTCCTCCTCCTCCTCCTCCTCCTCCTCCTCCTCCTCCTCTCTCGGTCACTCTCAAAGGAAGACAAAAAAAAGACTCGTCATCATACAGGAGATCAGAGAGACTTGACCAAATTCTCTCTCTCTCTCTCTCTCTCTCTCTCTCTCTCTCTCTCTCTCTCTCTCTCTCTCTCTCTCTCTCTCTCTCTCTCTCTCTCTCTCTCTCTCTCTCTCTCTCTCTCTCTCATATCTTTTATCTGTGCAAATAGAGTTGGTTGGATAGAGTACTTCTGGGGCGCATGAAGGAGGCGGAGGAGGAGGAGGAGGAGGAGGAGGAGGAAGAGGAGGAGGAGGAGGAGGAGGAAGAGTCAGATATTTGTGACTCGAGTTTAGAAGTTAAAGGAAGGACTGTGACAGAGTTGTAATTTAGCAAAGGGAGGAGGAGGAGGAGGAAGAAGAAGAGGAGGAGGAGGAGGAGGATGTCAAGCAGGATGAGTGGCAGAGAGAAAATGGGAACGTGAAGTAGGAGGAAGAAGGAGAGAAAAAAGAAGAGGAGGAGGAGGAGGAGGTAAAGGAAAGTCATTTGGAGAGGAAAGAATATGTGAAGGAACAGATGAGAAGATGTGTAAAAATGAGGAGGAGGAGGAGAAGAAGAAAAAAAGAAGAAAAAGATGAGGAGGAGGAGGAGGAGGCAAGAGAAAGCGGAAATAAATGATGATGATGATGATAGAAAGAAAGGGTGATAAGGAGGAAGAGGAAGAGGAGGAGGAGGAAGAGGAGAAGGAGGAGGAGGAGGAGGAGAGTGTATGATCGCCGTCAAGGGAGAATACAAGAGATGGGAGGAGGGAGACTAATGGAGATGAACGAGACTTAGGTTGAGAAAGAGGAGAAGGAGGAGGAGGAGGAAGAGGAGGAGGAGGAGGGGGAGGAGGACGATAAAATATTTCAAGTGCGTGGGAGGGCAAGGAAAGGAGAAAAAAAAAAGAAAATGGAAGAGGAGGAGGAGGAGGAGGAGGAGGAGAAGGAGGAGGAGGAGGACGGATTTAAAGTGCATAGGAGGACAACTGGAGAAGGATTTTGGAGAAGAGGACAAAGGAAAATAAAGAGGGAGAGAAGGAGGAGAAGGAGAAATAGAGAAAGAGGAGAAGAAGGACAAATAAGAACAAAAACAATGAAGAAAATACAAAAGAGAAAGGAAAATATGATAATAGTTTCCATATTTTTTCTTTTTTTTTCCTTTTCCTTCTTTCCTCATTTTATTAATATTTTCTTTCTGTATCTCTCCTCCTTCCTCCTCCTCCTCCTCTTTCTCTCTCATTTATTTCCCTCCTATTCTCTTCTATCTTCTGATTTTCCCTTTTTTATCTACATTTTTATTTATCATTTTTTTTCATAAGCTTTTCCTTACTTTTTTTCTTTTATTAATTTTATACGTTATCATTATCCTCCTCCTCCTCTTCCTCTTCCTCTTCCAGCTTCTCGTATCTCCAATAATACAAAGATTCCTCCAGGTAGAAAAATCATTGGGAGGGAAGGAGATGGAAGGGGAGAGAGAGAGGGTGGGAGGTATGGAGAGAGAGAGAGAGGGAGGGAGAGAGGGAGGTAATCGTTTTCCCTCCCTCGCTAAGAGAAGGAGATGAACCGTGAAAAAATGTTATATATTGATGTTTATTACTACTATTACTGCTGCTACTACTACTACTACTACTACCACCATCACCACCACCACCACTACTACTACTACTACTACTACTACTACTACTACTACTACTACTACTATTTCTCGTCGACTGCCCACGAAGCCCATTACAGATTTGAAATTGGAAGGGAAATGGATTTGTCTTATAATCCTTCTCTTATTTAAGCACCCGAGAGAGAGAGAGAGACATTACTATCATCAATCTACTTTCCTGCCCCCCCTCTCTCTCTCTCTCTCTCTCTCCCTTTTTCTTCCTCCTCTTCTCTCTCCTTTCCTCCTTCATTACCAGGGTTAGAAATCTCTCTCCTCTCTCCCGTCTCATTCTCCATCAATCTCTCTTCTCTCTTCCCTCCTTATTCCCCTTTTCTTCCTTACTTTATCTTCTCCGTTTTGTTCCTTCTCTTCATTCCTTCTCTCTCTCTTCCTATGTACCTTCTACCTCTATCAACTTCTCTTCCCCATTCAAAATTCACATTCTACCTACCCTCCCTCCTCCTCCACCTTCTCCTTCTCCTCCTCCTCTTCCTCCTCCTCCCTTCTAAAACTTATATTTCTCTCTTCCTTCCTTCCTTCCTTCCTTCTTTCATTCTTCCCTCCTTCTTTCCTTCCTCTCCCTCCCTCTCTTCCTTCCTATCTGTTCCCTTTCCCTTACCTTTCCTTACTTCCTTCCTCCCTTCCTTCCTTACTCTCCCTTCTTCCTCTCTCTCTTCCCCTTCCTCTTCCTCCTCCTAATCCAAGTAATGTTATAATCACGAAAATAGAAAGAAGAAAAAAATAATACATGCGCGATTAATCAAGACTTTTTCTCTCATTTTCTCTAATTTTCTCACATTTTTTTCACACTTTCATTCTTTTTCGTTTAGTTCAATTTACATGTTTTATCATCTTGCTCATAATGTATTGTTTTTCTGGGTCTCTCTCTCTCTCTCTCTCTCTCTCTCTCTCTCTCTCTCTCTCTCTCTCTCTCTCTCTCTCTCTCTCTCTCTCTCTCTCTCTCTCTCTCTCTCTCTCTCTCATAATAACTTTCGCCATTTCATAAACTAATCAACTGTTCATCTCTTTCTCATCATTTTAAGAGAGAGAGAGAGAGAGAGAGAGAGAGAGAGAGAGAGAGAGAAGATATTCAAGACCATTAGAATCCCTTTAGAAGAAAATATTGCTTTGGACTCTGCGTGTGGGTTCAAGGGTCGAGAGAGAGAGAGAGAGAGAGAAGGTATGAAGTGAAATTTAAGGAGCAAACTTGTGAAACAGAATTTGGAAATGTAGCAAAAAATGGAAACCCGAATGAGGGAAAGTGACGGGAACAACTTCGAAGAGGAGG
>NC_066561.1:10115715-10118215 GCF_024679095.1 Eriocheir sinensis | reverse complement strand
AGAACGACCAATTAAGATGTCAGAGTGAAAGAAAGGCAAAAGTGTGAGAGAGAGAGAGAGAGGCAATTAAGACGTCAACCTGAAAATCGCATTCCATTAACCAGCAAAAACTTTTCTTACTCACTGAATGTCAAAGTTTATGGCGGGAAGATTACTGTTGCCACCGCCATCACGGGGCTGTCGAGGGGAGTTTGTTGCGCTCTCTCTCTCTCTCTCTCTCTCTCTCTCTCTCTCTCTCTCTCTCTCTCTCTCTCTCTCTCTCTCTCTCTCTCTCTCTCTCTCTCTCTCTCTCTCTCTCTCTCTCTCTCTCTCTCTCTCTCTCTCTCTCTCTCTCTCGACAACACTTTCCTTCCATTACGAGGCCGCGATGAGTGTTGTCGCAAGAGCTGACGTGAAGATGTGCGTGTTAACTTTGGCGTTTTATGTCCTAGTACTGGTGATGATGGTGGTGGTGATGGTGGTGGGGATGGTGGTGGTGCTTTTACGTTGGGGAAGGTGGTGGTGGTGGTGGTAGTGGTAGTAGTGGTGGTAGTGGTGATGATGGAACGCGGAGTGGTGATGAACGTGGTGGTTGTGGTTTTAGTGGTGGTGATGCGCTGGAGGGGGTAGTAGACTCCGTTGTGGTGGTGGTGGTGGTGGTGGTGTATTGGAGAGTGTAGTGGGATCGGTGATGGTAATATTAATAGTGGATGTGGTTGTGGTGGTGGTGGTGGTGGTGTCGATGATAAAATAAATAATGGTATCGGCGATGTGGAGATACAGAGCTTTGATAGTGGAGGTTTTGATGGTGGTGGAATATTTAGTGGTGTTAGTGGTAGCGACGGTTTCAGTGGGGGTGGTGGTTGTGGTGGAATGTCTATTGGTGTTGGTGGTAGCGATGGTTATAGTGTTGTTGGTGGTGGTGGTGGGGGTGGCGGTGGTAGTGTTTGTGATGGTAATATTTTTGGTGGTGACGGGATGTGGAGGCTCGGGTGGTGAACAGCTTGTTATCACCAATTTATTTTTTTCCGAACTTTATGGTGGTGATGTGGTGATGGCGGCGGTGGTGATGGTGTTAAAGATTATATTAACACTAACATATTTTTAACTCTTTTTATGCGTTTTGTATAAGTGGTGATGATGGGCGTGGTGGTGTTGACGTCGGTGGCGTATATACAAAATTATATTAACACTATCACATTATTTAACTTCATAAATGTTTTGTATAAGTGGTGATGATGGGGGTGATGGTGTTGACGTCGGTGGCGTATATACAAAATTATATTCACTCAGATAGAGCCTTTGGTGTACAGTGTGGGAGATTTACGAAACAAAATTCTGAAGATATTATTCAAACTGTTATTACTTATTCAAACAGTTGCTTTTGTACACGACTTTGCTTTCCCCAGTCTTGCAAAATCATTGATGTAACCTGTACCAATATGTGTATAAATATTTTTTAACTTAACCTGTACCAATATGTATGTGTAAATATTAACTTAACCTGTACCAATATTAACTTAACCTGTACCAATATGTATGTGTAAATATTTTTTTGAAGATAATACTAGTTCTTCTATTATTATTTTGTCATCCATGAATACTGTTACTCATTATACTAACCTCACAATAGATAGATAAATCGTTAGGCGCTATCGAGGAAGGGTGGGTGTGAATCACGTTATGTAGTAATGATATGCGTCCAAAAGATGATATATGATAATTAATAATAATATGATTACTACCCTTAACTTACGCTACTGGTGACCTAAAGAGTAAGAATACACTACAGTCGTGATGTAGTTGATTCTTAAAAACATTATAATAGCTAGTATTTTAAAAGCTAGTTTCTTTACATCGGCTTCGTGTATATATGAATAAAAAAAAATTCACGGGACTGTTTGCCATTATATTTTTTTCCTTTTAATTTTGATGTTTGTTCTTTGGTAGTATAAAAATAAACAAGATATCGTAAAACTTTCACTTCCACGTTTTGTTCGACACAGTGACCGAAGTTGAATCTTAAATATTCATATGAAAACAACACAAGCTGTACATTCCATTATATTTTCATAGTTCTGAGAATAAGAAAGATATGGGAAGATAATACTGGCACTGTTACGCTTGTTTGAGCACTATGAACCTTACAATACACAGATTAACCCGGTAATTGCGGGGGTCATGCTTTGCCAGGATGTTATGGAACACGTCAGAGCTGATGGCCGTGGGAACACATGCTTGGCTAATACTAAATCAGCAACTGGTGACAAATCATCGCCAGTCATCAACCGGAAGCCCCACCCTTCCGGACGGACTACAAGCAAATAAAAGGAGCGAACAACGCGAAGACGGGGGGGAAGACGGGAGAAGACTGCGGGTAGCGGGCGGGCGAGTGGTGCTCGGCCGCCCCGGGCACATTGGTGTGGCTGGCTCTTGTGCGACTCTCGTGCGACTCGTTCACTTAAACTGTAAACTTTATGTACAACTGTTAATATAGTTAAAACGCCAACCAAACTGTTTA
>NC_066561.1:10108215-10110715 GCF_024679095.1 Eriocheir sinensis | reverse complement strand
GAGGAGAAGAGAAGGAGTAGAGGGGAGAGAAGGAAGGAAAGAAGGAAAAAGAGGAGAGGAAAGGAGGAAAATTGAGGAGAAAGGAACATTCTGCTGAGAGAGAGAGAGAGAGAGAGAGAGAGAGAGAGAGAGAGAGAGAGAGAGATGGTCAGTTAAGAGGAAGAGAGGGGAGGGGAGGGAAATTTGGTTAAAGAGGGAGGGGAAGGAGGCATAAGTGAGTTACGTGCAAGAGGAGGAGGAAGAGGAGGAGGAGGAGGAGGGAGAGGAGGAAGAGGAAGAGGGTATGTATGCATCATGTTGAGGGAGGAGAGGGTTTAGTTATGGAAGAGGAGGAGGAAGAGGAAGAGGAAGAGGAGGAAGAGGAGGAGGAGGAGGAGGAGGAAGAAGTCAAGAAGGGTGAAGGAAGGTGGGATTGGATTTTGATTGGGTGTAATTGGGCGGCGATGGGAGGAGGAGGAAGATGAAGAGGAGGAGGAAGATGAAGAGAAGGAGGAAGAGGAGGAGGAGGAGGAAGAAGAGAATGACAAGGAGGAGGAGGAGGAGGAGGAAAGAATGAATATGGTGAAGTTAAGAGAAAGAGAGAGTTTTAGGAAGTCGAGAGAGAGAGAGAGAGAGAGAGAATAAACTGTTGGTTGAGCATACATTTCACGTTCCTGGATTTAATTTGCTCCGTGGATTATACTCTCTCTCTCTCTCTCTCTCTCTCTCTCTCTCTCTCTCTCTCTCTCTCTCTCTCTCTCCTTCCCTATTTCTTCTCTCCATTCTTTGCTTTCCTCCTCTCTTCCTCGCTTTCTCTCTTCCGTTCTCTCTTCCTCTCTTCCTTCCTTCGTTCTATACCTCTTTCGCTCCTTCTCTTCCTTTCCTATTTCTCCTTTCTTTCCCTTCCTTTCTTTCATTATTTTTTCCTTGCTGAGAACTGACAATATTTTCCCAATTTCCTTTCCCTGCATTCTTTCCCTTCCTTTCCCTCCCTCTTTTACCTATATCTCCCTTTTCCTTCTTTATCCTCCTCGTCCCTACCTTTGTCTTCCCTATTACCTTCTTCCCCCTCCCTTAACCCCCCTCTTCTCCCTCCACCCCCCTATTCCTCCTTCCCTTTCTCCATATCCCAAAGAAGAAAGTTTTGAAAAAGTCACATTCGAATAATTTCATATCACAACATTTGCATATTATCAATTTAAGTTCTACTCCATTTTATATGTATACTCTCTCTCTCTCTCTCTCTCTCTCTCTCTCTCTCTCTCTCTCTCTCGACCACAAATCAAGAACAGTCAACATTTGTCTTGAGAAGTAGGAATAGGAGGAGGAGGAGGAGGAGGAGGAGGAGGAGGAGGAGGAGGAGGAGGAAGGAAGAGTGAGGAAGTTTGTATGTCAGTCTCTAATTAGCCAAGAGGAGGAAGAGGAAGAGGAGGAAAAAGAAGAAGAGGAGGAGGAGGAGGGGGGGGGGGATAGAGCGGAATAGAAGGAGGAAGAAATGAAGAGAGAGGGAAGAGGAAATTGGAGGAAAGGAAGAGAAAGAAAAATAATAGGAAGTTGTGTGTATGTGTGTGTGTGTGTGTGTGTGTGTGTAGATGGATAACTAAACAAGAAGAAGAACAGAAAGAAGGAGAAGAAGAGGAAGAAGAAGAAGAAGAAGAAGAAGAAGAAGACCAAAAACAACAACAACAAGAACAATAATCAGAAATACAAGTCAAGTCAGGCAACGTCAAGGAAGAAAAAAATACAAATACACAAAAATCGGAAGCCGTTAAGTGCAACCTCCCGATTTTTTACCCCCGGGTGTTGCATTTTTCTGAGGTGTCAAGAAATTTCTGCGACTCGGTTTTTCCGCTGCTCGAGTCGCTCCTGAATTATGCATGTAACAGCTGGCGAGAGAGAGTATCATTTATGCAGTGGTTTAAACAGCCGCTGAACTGTTAGTGCCATGATTCTTCTTCTTCTTCTTTTTCTTTTTCTTCTTCTTCTTCTTCTTCTTCTTTCTCTTATTTTTCTTCTTCCTCTTCTTCTTTTCCTTCTTCTTCTTTTGCTTCTTCTTCTTCGACTTCTCTATATTATTATTATTATTATTATTATTATTATTATTTATTTATTTATTTTACTACAACCACCACCACCACTACTTCTACTACTACTACTACTACTACTACTACTACTACTACTACTACTACTGCTACTACCACCATCACCACCACTAATAATAATAATAATAATAATAATAATAATAATAATAATAATAATCTCACTATAAAAAAAATTCGTATACTCAGTAAACTATAATGCATAAATAAAATCAACGAAAATAAAATACCTAGAAATGTCGTGCTGAGGTATACCATAAATTTTAATGAATACGTCCATGAATAAAATAATAATAATAATAATAATAAGACGGTCCTCCCCTTCAGTATAAATAATAGAACAATACAATATTAAACCGTGAATTTTAGAGGAATATCTGGAGGCGTTAATCAGACGCTTGTTCTTAGGGCAAAAAACTTTT
>NC_066561.1:10085715-10103215 GCF_024679095.1 Eriocheir sinensis | reverse complement strand
CAAAAATAAAAATCGCTTTGTGTTGTGTTGCAAAGATCAGAGAGGGAAAAATTTTGCCTTAATTAATTTTGGCGAGGTAATGCCGGGCTTCAAAGGGCGGACCAGTGCAGTGTTTAATATCTGAGTTTGGGCCGTCACTCCACACACACACACACACACACACACACACACACATTCCCCACCTAACACACACACTCCCCCCTTCCCCCCCATCCACACACACACACACACACACACACACACACACACACACACACACTCATATTTCCCACCTAACACACACAACCCCCCCTTCCCCCCTTCCACACATACTCAGACCTACACATGTGCACACGCAGACGTACACACATATACACACACGCACACACACACACACACACACACACACACACGCACACAACTTTAAGCGCATGCAACAACAATAGAATCACACACACACACACACACACACACACACACACACACACACACACACACACGGATAAAAATGCCGTTTCCATATTTCTTTATTTCTCTCTCTTTCTCTTTCACCTTCGACACCCGTCTCTCTCTCTCTCTCTCTCTCTCTCACCTGTCCCAGCCCTAGAGACAGGTGAGGCGTGAGCGGCCGTCGAGCCTTTAGATTAAAACCCATTTTTTGGTAAGGAAAGTTTTTAGGCCGACACTTACACGCGCGCGTTGAATTGTTGGAGAGAGAGAGAGAGAGAGAGAGAGAGAGAGGTTTAGACGGAGAGAGGAAGGAAAGGAGGAGAGGGTCAGAGAGAGAGAGAGAGAGAGAGAGAGAGTAAAGGAGACATATATAGAAAGACAATGAAGGAGAGAGAGAGAGAGAGAGAGAGAGAGAATGGTATCAAGGCTTCAGAAATTTTTGAAAAGCCAACGGAAAGTGAATCCGCCCTTTTACAATTCTCTCTCTCTCTCTCTGGATGCAATTAAAATCCGGAATCTTGTTGAATCACGCCATGGAAAAATTAAGTCAAGCTTCCGCGTTAACTTTTTTCTCTCCTTTGCAAGTTCACCCAAAAAAGTATTATCAGGCTCATTTTTGGCATTATTTTCTTTTTATTCCGAACACGTGACCTGTATTATAATGGCTCTTTTTTTCTTTCTTTCTTTCTCTCGTTTCTTGTTTTTATGTTTTATTTTCCTGTTTTCCTTTTTTCCTTTATTCAGTTCAATTCTTTCGTTCGTTCTCACGTTCCTTGTTTTTTCCTCTTTTATTTTCCTTGTTCTTTATTTTTTCCTTCCTTTCAGTCCTTTCTTTATTTTTTCCACTCTTTTTTTCCTCTTTTCCTTCGTTCGTTCTCTCGTTCCTTCTTTTTTCCTCATTTATTTTCCTTGTTATTTTCTTTCTTTTTTCTTCCTTTCTCTCCTTTATTCTCTCGTTCCTTCTTTTTTCCTCATTTATTTTCCTTGTTATTTTTTTTTCTTTCCTTCAGTCTGTCCTTTATTCTTTCCATTCTTTTTTTCTTTCTTTTTTTTCTGTTCATTCTCTCGTTCCTTATTTTTTCCCTCTTATTTTCCTTGTTTTTTTTCCTTCCTTCAGTCTGTCCTTTATGCCTTTCCATTCTTTTCTTCGTTATTTATTTCCTTCACCTTTTTCCTTTTTTTCATCGTTTTCCTCATCTCATTTTCTCTTTCCTTATTTTCCTCCTTCCTTTCTCCTTTCCTTTCTTTGTTCTCTAGTCTTTATTTATTTATCCCTTCTTTCTTTCTTTCCTTTTTTCATTTATTTTCCATTTATTATATTTTTCCTTCAATAATCACTTTATTTTTCATTTTTTCTTCCCTCATTCATTTTCCCTTTTCTTCATTCCTTTTCTTCCCTCTTTTCCTCCTTCCTTTCTTCCTTGCTTCCCTTCCACTCCATTTCTTTCATTTTTCCTTTCTTCATATTTTCCCGTTTTCTTCTTTTCTCCTTTTCTTCCTCCATTTTTCTTCCCTCTTTCCCTCCTTCCTTTCTTCCCTGCCTCCTTTTTTCCTTCCATCATTCCATCCTTCACTAAACTATTCCTTCCTTCATTCCTTGTTTCTCTCCTTCCTTCCCTCCTTCCCTTCGCTTCCTCCTTCATTCATTCCTTGTTTCTCTCCTTCCTTCCTTTCTTCGTTCCATCCTCCCCTTCTTCCTTCTCTTCCTCCTCGCGTCATCTCCATGGTCAGAAATTCCCTTCAGGATATATTTCTTAATTAAAAAGATCTTATTTTTCTTGCGCGGTCAACCAGCACATCAGTGAATGGCCGAGCGAGGAAGAGTGAGAGGTAATGAGAGAGTGAGTGAGGGAGTGAGTGAGGGAGTGAGGAAGTGAGGGGTCAGTCAATCAGTCAATCAGTCAGTCAGTCAGTCACTCAGTCACTCAGTCAGGTAGGCAAGGAAGGACCCGAGCGTTTCTTTCTTTCTCTCCCTTCATCCATCAATCTCTCTCTCTCTCTCTCTCTCTCTCTCTCTCTCTCTCTCTCTCTCTCTCTCTCTCTCTCTCTCTCTCTCTCTCACATAGGACTAAAAAAAGGCATATAAGACAGGAAGAGACAGAGAGAGAGAGAGAGAAAGCAAAACAGCCGCTTCTCTGCAAAAGTCAATTAAGAAAACAACAGCTGCTGTAAATGTGCGTTTTGCGAGAGAGAGAGAGAGAGAGAGAGAGAGAGAGAGACGTACAGACAGACAGCAATACACGCAAGATAAAAAAAAAAAGCAGTACGTAGAGGGAAGAGGAGGAGGAAGAAAGAAAAAAAAAGTACAAGAACAGAACGAGTAAGCGGAGGAAGAAGAAAAAAATAGAGAGAGAAAGAGAGAATGTCATAGAGGGGAGGAGGGGAGCATTCCTGTGTGCGTGTGTGTGTGTGTGTGTGTGTGTGTGTGTGTGTGTATATATGTGTGACCCCAATACCCACACACACACACACACACACACACACACACACACACACACGCATTCCTATCGCGTTTCGTTGAGTTGAAGATGAAAAATGACGAACGATGTTTCAGAATTGACTTTCGTTTTTTTTTTCTCGTCTTGTTAGTGTGTCATGTTGCGAGAGAGAGAGAGAGAGAGAAATGATGGGAATCGTTTGTCTTTCAAATTCAAGGAACTCGGATCATTACAGAGTTTTCGCTTTCGATTTACAGAGAGAGAGAGAGAGAGAATAAGAAAGAGACAAGGTGACACAGAGAGACAGACCGAATAAGAAAGATAGAGAAATAAAACCCGACAAAAAGTGTGTGAGAGAGAGAGAGAGAGAGAGAGAGAGAGAGAGAGATTAATCCACAACAGCTGCCATGGAAGCAAAAGTACCTGTGCATTCTAGATTAACAGGTGCAATTTACCTGCGATAAGTCACGACTGATTCAGGTAACACAGAGGGATGCTGGAGCCGAGGGAGGGAAGGGAGATGAAGGGAGGGAGGGAGAGAGAGAGAGAAATATCGAGGCTGGTGGTGAGGGAGAGGAAGATGAAGGAAGGGAGAGAGAGGAAGGTTGGAAGGAAGTGAGGGAGGGGAAGATGGAGGAAGGGAGGAAGAGAGAAGGAGTAACACAGAGGGATGCTGGAGCCGAGGGAGGGGAGGGAGATGAAGGGAGGGAGGGAGGGAGGGAGAAATATCGAAGCTGGTGGTGAGGGAGAGGAAGAGGGAGGGATGGAGAGGAAGATGAAGGAAGGGAGAAGTGAGGGAGGGGAAGTTGGAGGAAGGGAGGAAGAAGGAAGGAAGGGAAAAGGGAGAACTATGAGATACGAATAAGGGAATAGCATAAAAAAATAAGAAATAAAAGAAATAATTACGTATATTTTGTTTTATTTCTGTTTTTTAATTAATTTGTCATATTTTCTCTCACTTATTCACCTATTATTCATTCCCTACCTCATTCACGTTTTACCTATTCATTCCTTCACTGACTCACATTTTTCACTCACACATTCTCTCACTCACTCACTCATGCACTCACTTATTCACTCACTCACGCACTCTCTAGTCACTACGATTTATCCTGCTTTGCAATTTAATACCCTCTGTACATTTGTATGAAGCTCAGCAAGAATCTACTGATTAAAACCGTTACCCCCCCCCCCTCCCCCTCTCTCTCTCTCTCCTCTCCTCTCTCTCTCCCTTGTCCCACCCCCTTCCTTCCTTCCTTCCTTCCTTCCTTCCTTCCTTCCACCCCGTTATCAGCATTGTTCTCACGCCTGCTCCACCTGCTTTAACTCCTCCTCCTCCTCCTCCTGTCCTCTCTCATCCTTGCTCTTTCCCTTCTCTCCTTTTTTCCACTTCTAACCGAATCCTTTTCTATAATTTCATCTTCATATAATTTCTCTTCCCTATTTTTTCCCCTCCTTTCCTCCTCCTTCTCCTCCTCGTCCTCCATCCCTTTTCTTTCTCTCTTTATCCTCTTCCACCTCTATTCCACTCCTCTTCCACATCTCTGCTCCCTCTTCTCCCTTTTCCATCCCTACCTCTGCCTCCTTCCTATCTCTTCCATCATCTTCCACTCCTCTTTCACCCTTCCTTCCACCCCTTTTCTCTCTCTCTCTCTCTCTCTCTCTCTCTCTCTCTCTCTCTCTCTCTCTCTCTCTCTCTCTCTCTCTCTCTCTCTCTCTCTCTCTTTGTCCTTTTCCACTTCTAACCTTCTCTTTTTATACATTTCCACTCCCTTTCCCTTCCCTATTTCCTCCTTCCATCTTTTTTCCCTCTCTTCCCTTTTATCATCTTTCTCTCTCTCCGCCTTCCTTTCATCCCCTTTTTCTTTTCCTCCCTTCCTCTCATTTCTTTCCTTCTCCCTTCACTCTCCTTTCTTCCTTTCTTTCTCCGCTTTCCTTCCATCCTTTCTCCTCCACCTTTTCTCTCCATCCTTCTTTTGTCCCTCTTCCATACCCCTCTTCTTCCTCATCCTCGCCCTCTCTTCCATACCCCTCTTCCACCTCCTCCTCCTGCCCCTTCATTCCACCCTCCTCCTCCCCTAACTTCATCCAGAAAGGAGAGTAATTCACTGTGAAGGTTTTTTTTCCCACGGTTTTTCACTTCCTCTTTTGTACCTAGTTTTTTTTTTTTTTTTCTGCACACCTGAGCGCACGAGGCAGCCGTCCATCAACAGGTAAAGTTAAGCAGGTAATCACGCGCTGCTGATGTTCAAATGAGTCACTCAGGTACACCAGTTTACCTGTATCAGTGGATCAGGCCGCGCGTTCCCTTAATTTACTGCTTTAATGGAAGATTTATGACGATTCGCGGAAGGGGGAGAGAGAGAGTCGGAAAAATGGCGGATCATCAATTGCTTAAAAAAAAGAGAAAGCATCGTTATCGTTAACTGATATTAGTGTGTTGCGTGACAAAGGGTTTTCCTAGTCTCTCTCTCTCTCTCTCTCTCTCTCTCTCTCTCTCTCTCTCTCTCTCTCTCTCTCTCTCTCTCTCTCTCTCTCTCTCTCTCTCTCTCTCTCTCTCTGTTTGATGTTTGTGTTTTCCCTCCTTCTATGTTTTCCTTCCTCCTTCCTCGTTAACTCCTTCCTTTCTTCCTTTCTTATTTCCCTTCCTTTTAACGCCATCTGTGCACCTGGCTCTCTCTCTGATCCTGTTCCTTCCTTATTTTCGTCTTTCATTCATTCATGCATTCAATCATTCATTCATTGTATGTTTTATTTATTCTTTCGCTTTTTCTTCCTTTCTTTTTCTTCCCTTCCCTCATTTGCTTCACTTATCCAGCTGTTTATCTCTCTGATGTTAGTGTTTTCCATCCTGCTCCAGTAAAGGGTCGAATTGCCTATATCAACCTCTCTTTTTTTATGTTAGTGCTGTCCATTCTGCTCCGGTAAATGTTCTAATTCCAACTCTTCACTTGGTTTCTATTTCTTTCTATTTCTCTTCCTATTTCTATTCTTTTTATTTCCTATTTCTATCTCTGTATTTCCACTCGGTTTTCTCTCTGCCTTAATTTACCGTACAATTCCTGGATTATCATTTTCATGCTTGATTCTCTACTCCTGATCCCAAGTGGAAAATCCGTTCAAAATCTCCTATTCTTGTACATCAGCTGTCCATCAATCATCAGTTCATATAACCTGGCCTTCCCAAGTACGTTTTTCACTCAGTCGTCATTGGCTTATCCTTGTTTGCCTCTCTCTCCCCTTGATCCGAAGCCATGATCAAAGACTTAATACGAATCGAAAAATTGAAGAGAATCACGAAGCTGGGGGCAACGTAAATCGCTCAATAAAAGTGGGCGGGAATTCAATCTGTCGAGGGAAAATTAATCACTTCCCCGTTTTGGGAGCACATAAAAGTTTGCTTTGCTACGCGGCGTTATTAAATGAGTTTAGGGCGGCGAGGGGCTGGGCGGCGGCGGCGGCGGCAACTGGTGGGACAGACGACTCGAAAAAAGAAAAATTGCAATAAACATCCGCGGAAATGAAACGAAACACCACCGCCACCGACGACGCCGCCCTAAAAAGAGTTGTCAGATCAAAGCCGCGTGAAAAGATTGAAAGAAAAACGTGAAATGAGTTTGTGGCGCCGATGAAAGTAAATGCTATGGATGGTGCAAATTGAAATAGAGTGAACAAGGCGAGCGTAGTTAATCAGAATGAAGGGAATTAAATGAAAGAAGCAATTAATATCAAACGAAAAAAGTGAGAAATAAATATAAAAGGTGATCAAATGGCGAGAAAAATAATTGTTATGGAGAGTGCGAATTTAAAGAGAGTGAACAAGGCGAGTGTAGTTAATCAGAATGAAGTGAATTAAATGAAAGAAGCAATTAATATCACACGAAAAAAAATGAGCAACAAATATAAAAGCTGATCAAATGTCGAAAAAAATAAATGTTATGGAGAGTGTAAGTTGAAATAGAGTGAACAAGGCGAGCGTAGTTAATCAGAATGAAAGGAATTAAATGAAAGAACCAATTAATACCACACGGAAGTAAAAATAATGAAAAATATGGATTAAAAAAAAGAGGAAAGGATAATAAAGGTGCCATAAATAAAGTAAATTAGAACAGAGTGAATAAGTTGACCGTAGTTAATCAAAATCGTGAGAACCAAATGAAAGAAGCAATTAATATCACACGGAAGTAAAAATAATGAAAAATATGGATTAAAAAAAAGAAGAAAGGATAATAAACGTGCCATAAATAAAGTAAATTAGAACAGAGTGAATAAGTTGACTGTCCTTAATCAAAATCGTAGGAACCAAATGAAAGAAGCAATTAATACCACACGGAAGTTAAAATAATGAAAAATATGGATTAAAAAAAAGAAGAAAGGATAATAAACGTGCCATGAATAAAGTAAATTAGAACAGAGTGAATAAGTTGACCGTAGTTAATCAAAATCGTAGGAACCAAATGAAAGACGCAATAAATACCACACGGAAGTAAAAAATAATTAAAAATATGGTTTAAAAATGAGCAGTTGAAAATAGACGAATGTGTTATGTGTAAAGTAAACTGAAATAAAGTAATAAAGTGAACGAGGCCAGCATAGTTCATCAATATCAAGGGAGTTAAAGGAAAAAAAGCAATTAATGTCACACGGAAGTTAAAAATAAAAAATACGGATATAAAAAACTTGATCAAATGGCGATGGAAGTAAATGTTATGGATAGAGCAAACTGAAATAGGATGAGGGGTGCAGGGATCCCCCATCCTCCTCTCACCTTTTCATTTTCCGACCCAAAACTCCCCTTCACCTTCTCCACCCAATTAGATAATATCCTATATATCCTTTAATAATGAGTGAATGACTTTTTACTTGATCAGAAACTGGTAAATAAGAGGCTCTGAGAAGGACAATCTGACAACGTTGGATCCGTGTATATAGTTCATCAAAATCAAGGAAATTGCATGAAAAGGGAACAAATAATATAACTCAGCTAAATAAGTGATATAAGAAACTGCCGATGCGGATAAAAACTGAGCAAATAAAGTAAAATATGCTGATGAGAACTTAGAATGACGACCAAATGATAAAGAAAGCAAAAATAAAGACCAAATATCTGAATAAAAACCAAAAAAAGACCAAATATCTGAATAAAAAACAAAAAAAAATCTGAATAATACAAAGAAAAAACAAAAAATCTGAATAAAAACCAAAAAAAAGACCAAATATCTGAACAAAAACAAAAAACACCAAATATCTAAAAAAAAAAAGAGAATGAAAACCAAATACTCGAACAAAAACCAAAGAAAAGACCAAATATCTAAATAAAAAAAATTACCATGAAGATCAAATAAGGTAAAATGTCTCAGTAAAGCATTTTCAACGAGCACCAAATATCTGATGAAGCATTGCAAGGTCCGGTTTAGTCAACATCTTGCCTCGCTCAATATGAAGGTTTGCTCGCTAAAATTCCGCCTAATGAGCTTATCCTCAGAACTCGAGTTGATTGACGATGAACCGTGATTAAGAGCGAACCAGTTATTGATCAGAAGAGTCAGTTTGTCAGTCAGTCACCCAATCAACCGGTTAACCAATCCTCCAACCAGCCAGACACCCAAACTGTCAGTCAACCAATCATTCAGTCAGCCAGTCAACCGGTCAGTTTAATACCCAGTCAACCAAAGTGTCAGTCAACCGGTAAATTTAATAGCAAGTCAACCAAAGTGTCGATCAACCAATCAGTCAACGGGTCAGTTTAACAGCCAGCCATCCGGCCGGACCTTCAGTCAACCAGTTCCTCAGACAGTCAGCCAGTCACCCAGTTAGTCAGCCATCCAATTAGTCATACAAACAGTCACTCAATCAGTCAGCCAGTCATCCAATCATCCATTCAGTCAATCGGATAGCCATCCCACTTTTCTCTCCGCCAGTCGATAAGTCACCCAGCCATCCAGTCAGTCAGTTAGTCAACCAGCCATCCACTCAGTCACTCAATCAGCTAGCCACCTTCTTATCTATACCACCAGCCACCCAGTTAATGAGTCGAGCATTCAGTCAGCCAGTCAGTCAGTCAGTCACTTCTCTATCTACCCCGCTAACCAGTCAACCAGTCATTCATCCACTCAGTCAAGCAACCAGCAAGCCAGTTAATCATATAACCAGTCAATCAGTCAGTCACTCCACTATCTACCCCGCTAGCCAGTCAGCCAGTCAGTCATTCACTAAGTCAAGCATCCAGTAAGCCAGTTAATCAGTCATCCAGTCACGTCCGCCGCCACTGTGTTATGAAAAGAAAGAGAAATCGCTGTCTATATAGTTTATGCGAATTCGAAATGATTAACATCGCAGACTCAATCATCAGCCCCGCCGGCCGCTCCGATAAGGGAAGCGGACGAACTAATAGGAAAAAGTCCGAGTTATTGTATGGAGGTAATCGTTCAGCTTGGTTCAGTGCGTTTTTGACTATCGATCGGTGAGTCATTTTTTTCCCTTTTCACTCGCTCGTAGGCTTCGGTGTGTGTGTGTGTGTGTGTGTGTGTGTGTGTTTTATTGGTGTATCGGAACGTATTTCACTCCACTGTTTTATTGATTAATTTATTGGTTGTGTGTGTGTGTGTGTGTGTGTGTGTGTGTGTGTGTGTGTGTGTACTGCTTCGCCTGATAAATGCTTCTCCCTCCTCGACTGATGGGGAATCTATTCTTGTCTATATTTTTTTTTATGTCTTCCTCCTCCTCCTCCTCCTCCTTCTCCTCCTCTTCTTCTTTCTCCTCATACTCTTTATTTTCCGCTATTTTTCGTTATATTATCATCCTACTTTTTCTTATTATTATTATCTTATTATTATTATTATTATTATTATTATTATTATTATTATTATTATTATTATTATTATTATTATTACTTCTGCTGCTACGATTATCTTTCATCTTCCCAACTTTTCCCAATTCTTCAGTTTCTTTTTCATCTCAAATTCTTCTTTATCCTTCCCCTCCTCCTCTTCCTCCTCCTTCTACTACTACTACTACTACTACTACTACTACTACTACTTCTACTACTACTATTTCCCTTCACTACGAAATACAACTACAAAACACTTACGAATGAAACAGAATTAAAAAGAGACAAGGAAAAGAAGACTGGAAGGGAGAGGGAAAAAAACAACAATATATATAAAAAAAAAATAACAGAAAGAAAGACAGACAAAAACTCAATAGAAAATAATACATAAAATACGCTCGTGGAAGTACCGCGTTGCCCCGAAAAGTCTAAAAAAAAAAAAAATAATAATAATAATAGAAGTATAGCGTTGCCCCGGAAGCTCTAAATAAATAAAAAATAAATAAATAAATAAAATATAAATAAAGAATAAAATAATAGAGGTACATCGTTGCCCCGGGAAGTCTAAATAATCGAAGCGGAAAGTCTAATCCACCTTAATGGAAAATCTTCTTACCTGAGAGTACGCAAGCAGGCTTTTATTATACAGTTTCTCTCTCTCTCTCTCTCTCTCTCTCTCTCTCTCTCTCTCTCTCTCTCTCTCTCTCTCTCTCTCTCTCTCTCTCTCTCTCTCGTATTTCGCTTTTTCAGTCTTTCTTGAGTAGTTCGGACAGACAGACAGACAGACAGATAGACAGAGAGAGAGAGAGAGAGAGAGAGAGAGAGAGAGAGAGAGAGAGAGAGAGAGAGAGAGAGAGAGATAAGCGCCCAGTGAAAGACATGCAAACAGCTTTAGGTGAAGGAAAAATCTGAGAAGGACAGACAGACTCCATTAAGAAAGACAGCTCTAAGATGACAGAGAGAGAGAGAGAGAGAGAATAGTAAAACTTCCGACAGCTGTTCACACTCTTGAAATGGTAATTATTCCAACGCTGACACACACACACACACACACACACACACACACACACACACACACACACACACACACACACACACAATGAATTAGGTATGACAAGCCGACCCACCTCCTCCATCTCTCCTCCTCCTCCTCCTCCTCCTCCTTCTCCTCCTAATCCTCCTCCTCCTCCTCCTCTTCACGACCGGATCTTTTGTATATTTAAACTCTAAGTATCATTAAAAGCGGTTTAGAGTCTGCGTTTTAGGTTTACCCATAAAAAAGAAGAAGAAAAGGAATATAAAGATAGGAGAAAGTCGTATTTGTAGTAGTAGTAGTAGTAGTAAAAGTAGTAGTAGTAGTAGTAGTAGTAGTAGTAGTATAAATAGCAATAGTATAGACAGTACAATAGCCAGAACCGGAAGCGTACCAGTCATACAGTTTAAAATAAGTGAAAATACATAAGAATAAACGAAGATTAATAAAGACAAAAAAAAAATAAAGCAGAGGAGAAAAGACAATTAGAATAAACTAGACTTGACAGAGAGAGATTTATTCGCTGCTTCATTTGTCTTCGTCGTGAGTGGTTGAAAAAAAAAAGGAAAACGGAAAAGAAAAAAAAAACAGGAAAAGAAAAAAAAGCAGAAAAAGAGGATGAAGTCAAGTGGTTTGTTATGCTCTTTTCCTCCTACTGTTTTTTTTTTCTTTTTTCTTTTATTTTAGAGGTTTTTTATGGTTTCTCTCTATCTATCTATCTATCTATCTATCCATATATATTGCTTTAACCGTTGGAAAGAGAGATGGATCAGTACTCTCTCTCTCTCTCTCTCTCTCTCTCTCTCTCTCTCTCTCTCTCTCTCTCTCTCTCTCTCTCTCTCTCTCTCTCTCTCTCTCTCTCTCTCTCTCGGGATCTCTCTCTCTCTCTCTCTCTCTCTCTCTCTCTCTCTCTCTCTCTCTCTCCTTCATTCATTAGTTTACCTGTTACCCTCATTCTTTACCGTTCCCAAGGGTTCTCTCTCTCTCTCTCTCTCTCTCTCTCTCTCTCTCTCTCTCTCTCTCTCTCTCTCTCTGATTCGTTTTTCTATTTCCTTATTCTCTCTATTCATATTTTCCTTCCTCCTTTCATCTCCTTCTTTCTCCTCATCTTTGTTTTAATTCTTTCCTCTTTTTCTTTTTTTTTTTTCCTTCTACATCAAATTATTTCTTCTGTATTCCATTTGTATTATTTCAATCTTCTCTTGTTCCTCCTTTCTCTCTTTCTTTCTATTTTTCTCTATTCCCTTCTTTCCTTATTCTTTCTTCACACCCGTTTTTATTCTTCTCCTGTTCTGTTTCCTGGTTCTTCCTCTCTTCCCCTTCTTCCTTCCTTCCTCTTCCCTCCACTATTATTCTCCTTTTACTCCGTTTTCTCTTTCCTTCTCTTCTTTATTCCTTTCTTCGTTCTTTCTTCTTCCTTTAACACCCCTTTTTATCACTCTCTTCTCCCGCCTCCTCATCTCTCTTTTGTTCTTTTTATCTCCCTTCTCTTCCTCCTCCTCCTCCTCCTCCTCTTCTTCTTCCTCCTCCTATTGTTTGTTTTCTTCTTTCTCTCGTTTATGTTTTTATCTCCTTTTCTTTGTTTCTCCTTCTTTGTTTTCTTTCTTCTTCCTCTTTGTCTTTTTATCCTCTTTATCTCTTTATTTCCTCGTTCATCAGTTTTGTGTTTCGTTTCATCTTTTATCGCCATCTCTCTCTCTCTCTCTCTCTCTCTCTCTCTCTCTCTCTCTCTCTCTCTCTCTCTCTCTCTCAGTTGCTTTCTTTATTTTCTCTCTGTTTTTCTTTCTTTTATTCTTTTTTTTACTTGTCTTTTCTCTCCATTTCTCCGGTTATTCTGTACTTTATTCTTTTTTTTTCTTTATTTCTCCTCTTTTTTTTACTTCTCTCCTTTCTCTACTCCCCTGCTCCTTCTCACCCTCTTCTTCCTCTTCACTCCTCTTAAATGCCTCTTCTCTTCCTCTCCCTCCTGCTCCCCTCACCCCATTCCTTTCCGTCTCTTCCTTTCCCTTTGTTTAGTATATTTTCCTTCCTTTTTTTTGCATTTTCGTTCCCCTTTTCTTCCCTTCCCTTCTCTTCCTTTCCCTTTCCTTCCCTTCTCTTCTCTTCCCTTCCCTTTATTTATCTTTCCTTTCTTTACCTTACCTTACCTTACCTTACCTTACCTTTCCTTTCCTTCCTTTCTCTTCCCTTCCTTTCCCTTCTCTTCCCTTCCTTTCCCTTCCCGTCTCTGTCCAACTCTATTCTTCTCTTTCTTTCCCTTTCCTGCCCTTCCCAACCTTTCCCTTCCCTGCGTTTCCCTTCCCTTCCCTCCCCATCGGTTCCCTTCCTTCCCTTCCCTTTCCTTCCTCACCCTTCCCTTCCCTCCTCCTTGCCCCCTCTCCTCCCCCCCTCCCCCCCCGTCACCCCTTACTAATCAGCGCACATTTACTTGGCGTCAGGTTTCCTAATTAATCCGTGGCCCACCCCTGACGTGTGTGTGTGTGTGTGTGTGTGTGTGTGTGTGTGTGTGTGTGTGCGCCCTTCACCGCTACCGATCTACATATAACCATTTTTTGTTGAGAGAAAAGCTAACAAAAGGAGCGGGGGAAAAAAAAGAGAAGGAAAAAATTGGAAGGGAAAAATAGTTGGTGAATATATGCTTACAGTGTTTTGTTTTCCCTCCTGCGAGAGGCGGGAAGAAAAGCGTCAGTCACCCGTGATGGTGGAGGTACAGGAGGGAAGGTAGGTTAAAAAATGCATCAAAAACAATAGAGGGGAAAAGATAGAAGAAAATAGCGGCAAAACAGTACGCGAAAAGTCAAATTAAAGGCTTGACGACACAGAAAACATGCTAACAAGAAAACAGCGAGAGGGAAATACTTAGAAAAAAAAAAAAGAAGATAAAAGACGATACAAAAACATTTTTTTTTCCTTTTTCTTTTTTGAGTTTCGCCAATGGTTCCGGTAGGCCTTCTTGGTGGGGCCTGATGGTCGACCCCTCCCCGTTATGGCGCAGGCAAGTGTTTATAAAGGCGCCATCTTGCTTGGCTCATGCTGCCCCACGGAACTCATATTTGATCTCCTTTTTGAGAGAATCTAGAGTCCGGGTCAACAGGTGGTCTTCAGGACAGCATGTGGGTAGCCTTTGGCCACTCGGGGAAGACTGAAAAATTGCCAGCTTGGTAGCGGCGGGCGGGACGCGAACCCGGGTCCTCCTGAACGCCGCGCCAGCACGCTAATCACTCAGCCACCGCCTCCCCGAGGAGTAAAAGTGAGAAAACTCATTAAAAATAAAATATCGGGAAAAGAATACGGAAAAAAAATATGATAAAAAGAAAAGCCTTGCAAAGCTTCTTGCCTTCCATCAAACGACAAATTACTAAGGAAGAAAAATATGGAGGAGGGAAATAAAAAAACACAGAAGGGAAAACAAAGAAAAGAAAGAAAAATAGAGGAAAAGAGAAGAGAAGAGAAAAATCCGTCACGAAAAACAAACTAATACACTTCCCTGACCTTCTGGACACTCATTTTTTCCCCTTTTTAGCAACACAAAAACCAGCAACTCAAAACATGTGTAAACTTGTTAAGGAGAGATTCGCCTTTACGTGTTGTCCTAAAAATTCATAAAAAAAATTACGTCGCATCTTTACGTCGTCTCTCTCTCTCTCTCTCTCTCTCTCTCTCTCTCTCTCTCTCTCTCTCTCTCTCTCTCTCTCTCTCTCTCTCTCTCTCTCTCTCTCTCTCTCTCTCTCTCTCTCTCTCTCTCTCTGTATCTTTGTCTTATTATTTTTTTTATCAACTTTCTTCCTTTCTTTTTCTTTTTTTATATATTTTCACATAAGAAGAATATTTTTCAACTTTGTCTTGTCTTTTTTTTCATTCTTTTTCTTTATTTTCTTACTTTTTATAGACTTTTCCTGCCTTGCGTTCCTTCTTTCCTGTCATAATCAACTTCAACAAAAATGAATTGCAAAAGTTAATGTGGAAAAGTTTTGTGTGTGTGTGTGTGTGTGTGTGTGTGTGTGTGTGTGTGTGTGCGTCTCTCTCGTTCTTTTCTTCTTTCTTTCATTTTTCTTTCCTTTTCCAGTTATTTTCAAGTGTTTCCGTTTCTTTATCTTATTCTTATTTTTCGTATAATATTTTCTCGTTTCCTTCTTTTTATATTATCCGTCTATTAATTTTTTTGTACATAATCATCCATAGTTTTTATTTATTATGTTCCCATCACTTTATCTATTCCTTCCTTCTTAAATATCGACTTTCCGTGACCATAATTTTCTTCCAGACTTGGCGGAGGAAAGTTGATTGATCCTTGGCGGGGTTTGAGATGGAAAGGAAGGAAGGTTGACGGAGGCTTGCTTGGGGGGGGAAACGGTTATGAGTGGAGGCGGCGGATGAGTGAAGTGACGCGCCTCCTGCCGTATGCTCCCCGTTGGCTGGTTAGGTGAGTACTTTCTGTGTAAATTCTGTGTTATTTTCTGGGTTTTTTTCAGACATTATTTTCCCAACTACTTATATTTTACATTTTTAGCACCTTACGCCCTTCCTCCTCCTCCTCCTCCTCCTCCTCCTCCTCCCGTGTGTGTGTGTGTGTGTGTGTGTGTGTGTGTGTGTGTGTACTTACGCATTTCTCCTCCTCCTTCTCCTCTTCTTTATTTTACTTCTCTTCCCTCTGATATTTTCCTCTGTTCTCTGCTTTCTTTTCTTCTTTCTCTAAATCTTATCTTATACTCCTCCTTCTCCTCCTCCTCCTCCTCCTATTCTTCCTCTTCCTCCACCTCCTCCTTCTTCTCCTTTTCCTTATTTTACTTCTCTTCCTCCTCATATTTCTTCTCTGTTTTCTTTTCTTCCTTCTCTAAATCTTGTCATATACTCCTCCTTCTCCTCCTGCTACTCCTCCTCCTCCTATACTCCCCCTTCTAGTGTGTTCGTGTGTGTGTGTGTGTGTGTCTACCTGTACCCTCCACACCACCTGTATCGAGCGGGCCGGGAAGACGCCTTATTCCGGATTATCTCGCGGAGTTTGCTGAGCTCCGCAAATCTTTCCCTCGGCCCCAAAAAGTGACGTGACGCGCGCCGAAAAATATTGATGCGACTTTGACGGAGACGAAAGTTTAGGCTTAAAAAAAAGTTGCCCGTATACCAGAGGAGGAGGAGGAGGAGGAGGAGGAGGAGGAGGAGGAGGAGGGGGAAGACAATGAAGAGGAGGAGGAGGAGTAGAGACGAAATCAAAGAGACAATTGGAGTTAAGAGATGTGAGTGTGTGTCGAGAGAGAGAGAGAGAGAGAGAGAGAGAGAGAGAGAGAGAGAGAGAGAGAGAGAGAGAGAGAGAGAGAGTGGGAGGAGAGAGAGAGAGGTAGAGAATGAGAAAGACAGAAGGAGGAGAAGGAGGAGGAGGAGGAGACATAAACGAGAGAAATAATGATAAATTTAAAGGAAGAGGAAGAGATAGGAAGGAAGGGAAAGAAGAGAGAGAAGAAAGAGGGAAGAAGGAAGAGAAACAATAGTGATGTAGAAAGAGAAAAAAAGAAAAGGGAGAAAGAAGAAAGGAATAATAAGAAAAGAAAAGGAAAACAAGGAATAAAAAACAATAATCAAGAAAAACAACAAATAAAAGAAAACGAAAATGAGGAAGAAGGAAAATGACGGAGGGAAAAAGGGAGGTAGGGAGAGGAGGGAGGGAAGGGAGGAAGAAATAAAGAGGAGAGAGGGAGAAATAAAGGGAGATTACCTTATGGAATTACCTTATAAGTTTTGGCTCCCCTCAGGTAAACGGCGAAGGGGAAGGGAGAGGAAGGGAGGGGAAGGGGAGAGGAAGGGAGGGGAAGGGAAGGGGAGAGGAAGGGAAAGTAGGGAAGATGAGAGGAAGCGAAAGGGAAGGGAAGAGGAAGCGAAGGGGAACGGGAGAGGAAGGGAGGGGAAGGGAAGGGAAGGGGAGAGAAAGGGAGAGGAAGGGACGGGAAAGGAGGGGAAGGTAAAGGAAGGGAGGGGACTGGTGAGGTTTGGAAGGGAAGGGAGGTGAAAGGAGAGGAAGGGAGAAGAAGGGAGGGGAAAGGAGAGGAAATGAGAGGAAAGGAAAGGAGGGAAAGGGAAGGGAAGGGAAGGCAAAGGAAGGGAGAGGAAGGAGAGAGGAAAGGAAGGAAGAAGAGGGGAAGGAAAGGTCGACAGTTTACCTCAAGAAGTTTAAGTTTAGACTATCGACATTAGGGAGAGGGAGGGATAGAAGAGAAAGGGAAATAAACAGAAGAATAAAGAAAAGAAGAAAAATATATAAAAGAGGGAATCGGAAGAAAAAGAAGAAAGTGTAGAAATAAGTATTAGAGAAGAATAAAAAGGAGAACAGGAAGATGAAAGAAAGAAAAGGAGAACAGAGGATGAAAGAAGGAAGAAGAAGAAGAGAAAGGAAAGAAGGAAGGAAAGAAGAGAAGGAAAGAAGAGTAAAAGAAAAAAAGAGGAGAATAGGAGGATAGAACACGGAATAGGAAAACGGGAAAGAGGAAAAAGATGAGAAATTAAAGCAAAGAAAGGAAGAGAAACTGGAGGAAAAGAAAAGAAAATTAAAAGAAGATAAGAAAATGGGAGAAAGAAAGGAAGACAGTGAAAGAGAAAAAAAGAGAAAGAGGAAAGGAATAAGCAAAGAAGAAAGGAAAAGAAAGGAAAATGGAATAAAGCGTAAAGCGAAGGAGGAAATAAAGAAAAATAAGAACAGAATTAATAGATGTAAGTTAAAAAGAGGAAAGAGGAGAAAGGAAGAGAAGAAAAGTATGATAAAAAAGTAGAAAAGAAAGAAAA
>NC_066561.1:10070715-10075715 GCF_024679095.1 Eriocheir sinensis | reverse complement strand
GAAAAGAAATTAAAAAAAAAGTTATAAATCATAATTGCGAAAAAAAGAATGAAAAGTGACCAAAGAGAATTATAAAACCTGAGAACAAGAATAAATATGATAAAAGGGAAGAATAGGGAATGATGATAAAACAGATACAAAGAAGGAAAGCGAATGTGAAATTGGACACCACCGAAAAAGGACAACCCCAAAAAACAACCAATTTTGATACGATTAAACAAAAGACTGAATACAATAACGAGATATTTATTAATGAAATGGATAAGAAAAGAGAATGGGAGGAGAACAAACAAAGAATCATTGAAGAAGGAAGATATAAAGAAAAAGAAAAGCAGTTCCCAAAAATACGACCAAAATTTGAAACGATTAAACAAAAAACAATAGAATAACGAGAAATTTATTAATGAAGTGGATAACGGAAGAGAATGGGAGGAGAACAAACAAAGAATCATTGAAGAAGGAAGATATGAAAATAAAAAATAATAAAATAAAATAAAATTAGATTAAAAAATCAGGCAAACCGTTGAATGAATTTAATTGGGAACTCACAATGAAAGAACGATCAGAAAGAAACATAAAAAAGAAAGATAAAAATAGTGAATCATTTTTAATAACCAATCATAAATACAAAAAACAAAATCAAAACAAATAAAAAACGGAAAAAAAATTAAGCGATGTTCTTTTTTTACACTGGAAATGTGAATGATGAAAAAAATATAAAGAAAAAATCGAAAAAAAGTCTTCCTCCCTTCACAAAATAAAAAAAATACGACCAAAAGAGCGACTTATAAAATTAATGAAAGAAATAACCAGAAAATATCGCCTTTCTCCTTTCTCTCCATGGAAATCATTGAAAAAATCGTAAGTATAATAAAAATCAAAGAAAATAAGTTGCCAAAAATGCGATAAATCCTCAAATCCGTTAACAAAAGGAACAAAAATGAATCGCAAAAATATTAATAACACCACCGTTTTCCTTTCCTCTTCCCTGTATATCTCTAACTATCTATCTATCTATCTATCTTAAAAAAGTCACACTACATAAATAAATAATTGAAAAATACATAATACCAAAAATACAACCCACTAACAAAAGAAAAACGAAATAATTACACAAAAATGATTCTACACAGCACTAACAGACCCAACATTCCCTTCTATCCTTTCCTTTCGTCTATCTTAACCTCTATCTGTCTATCTATCTATCTACCAAAACACAACGATTCACTACCAGGAGAAACACACACACACACACACACACACAGAAAAATAATACTAACAACATGACCTCTAACAGCTCCATTCTCCTTTATCCTTTCCTTTGCTCCATCTTAATCTCGGGCTGCGGCGGCCACGGCTTCTGCTAATTGTCCATAACTAGCTAACGAGCCGCCCGCAATTGCCCCTTAACTGCCGAGTCTCACCTGGCCGAGCTAATCACGGCGCACACCTGCCATTTATCAAGCACACCTGGATTTTAATTAGTGTGTGCTTTCTCAGGTGTGTAGGTGTGTTGGTGTGAGAGGGAGAGAAAGGCGAGAGAGAGAGAGAGAGAGAGAGAGAGAGAGAAAGAAAATAATTAGTTTTGCCAACTTTATTCTTTCGTTCTTCCTCCTCCTTCTCTTCTTCCTCTGCCTTCTTCTCTCCCTCCTCCTCCTCCTCCTCTTCCTCCTTCTCCTCCTGCTTTTCTCCTCCGTCCTCCTCCTCCTTCTTCTTCCTCTACTTCACCTCTTCCTCCATCTTTTCACCTAGTCTATAATTCCTCTTTCTCTTCTCTTCTCTTCTTTCTCCTCCTCCTCCAACTCTTCATTCTCCTCCTGTTTCTCTCCATCATCTTCCTTCTCCTCCTCCTCTCTTTACTTCTCCTCCTTCATCTTTTCACCTTCTCTACAATTCCTTCTTCCTTCATTTCCACTTTTTCTTCCTTTCCGTCAATCTCCTGCTTTTCCTTCTTCCTTCTCCTTCACTTCCTCCTCCTCCTCCTCCTCATTATTTTTCCTTTCCTCATCCTCCTTACCTTCCTCTAATCTCCAAGCGCCTCGTCTCCCAAATCTCTGCCACCAGCCTCCTCCTCCTCCTCCTCCTCTTCCACCTCTGTCTCCTCCTCCTCCTCCTCCTCCTCCTAACAAAGTCGAGAAACAGGAAGTTCTTTGTAGGATTTGTTAGACATGCGGAAGTCAGGCCCAAAGAGAGACGCTCAGGGCTTCCTTTCTTTCTTTTTCCTTCGCCCACGGCCCGCCTTGCCCTCAGTGCCTCAGGACCGCTTTTTAGTGTTTTTGGTCCGTTTGTAGTCTTTCTGGGGGGCGGAGGAGGCTTGGAGGGGAAGGGAGGAGACTCTGAGAGGGCTGGTTGGGGAGGGAAGGGCAGGGGGAATTCGAAGGAGCTGGGAAAGAGCAGCAATGGGAGAGTTTTCGTGGGGTAAGCGAAGAATAGGAAGGAAAGGTTGGGTTAAGGGGAAAGGAAGGGAAGGGAAGAGACGCGGAGAGGGCTAGTTGAGGAGGGAAGGCCAGGGGAGCTTGGGGGTTTAGGGAAAAGGAACCAGTGTAAGTTTTCATGGTAGGAGGGGAGGAAAAGGAAAGGAAGGTCGGGTTAAGGGGGACAGGGGAGGGACTGTGTAGGGGAACTTAGGTGATTAGGGAATAGAACCAGAGTGAGTTTCGTGGGGTAGGAAAGGAATAGAAAGGGAAGGTTAAGTTAAGGGAGAAAAGGAAAGCGTCATGAGTTTTGTAGTCTTTCTGGAGGTACTGGATAGCATGGGAAGGATTGGGGAGGGAAACCGGGGGAAAAGGGATTGGAGAGGGACTGGGTAAGGGGACGTAGATGGTTGAGAAAAGGAACTAGAGTGAGTTTTCGTGGGATAAGGAAGGAAAAAAAAGGAAAGGTGGGGTTGAGAGGAAAAGGAAAGGAAAGGGTAGTAATAGGTCCTTATGAATGGGGTGATTTTGGCTTAAAGTAAAAACAAGCCAGGGTACGTTTTAGAGAGGTAAGGGAAGGGAAGAGGAAGGGAAGTTCGTGAGTAAGAGGAAAAGGAAGAGGAAAGGAAACGGCAGTGGGTCCTTGTGAATGGGATGATTTTGGCTTAAGGAAGAAAGAATAGAAGAATGATTGAGCTGTTTTCTGGAGGTACACGAGGAAAAAGAAGAGAAGGTGAGGTTTAAGGGGAAAAAGAATAGAGTGAGTAATTTTCTGAAGGTAGACGAGGAAAAGAAAAGAAGGTGAGGTTAAAGGGAGAAGGGAAGGATAATGCTTTAGTTACGTTGGGAAATAATAATAAAAAAAGAATAGGATATGAAAGACGCGATGATTCTTGTAAAGGGGAGATGAATGCCAAGGAAGGGAGAGAAAGAAAGAGGAGGAAGAGGAAGAGGAAGAGGAAGAAGAGGAGGAGGAGGAGGAAAGAGCAGAGATGTGTGACTTTTCCATTCTTTCATTGTTGGGGTGGTCTTCTTTTGCTTTTGAGAGAGAGAGAGAGAGAGAGAGAGAAATGAGTCTACGTACGCCATTGTTTGTATACTTTTTTTGGTGAGAGCTTTTCATGATTTTTGCACTTTTCTTTTATTTCTTTTGTGTTTTGTGATGAAGAGAAATTCGTGTGTGATCCTCCTCTCTGTGTTGTTCTCTTTCTCTGATGTATAAAGACTTGGGTTGCGCTCTTTGCCGCTTGCTTCTTCCTCCTCCTCCTCCTCCTCCTCCTCCTCCTCCTCCTCCTTTATTCCTTGCTCATATTGCAGTTCACTCCTTCCTTCTCTAACTCCTCCTCCTTCTCTTCCTTCTCATTACTCCTCTTCCTTCGCCTCTTTACTCTCCTCCTCCTCCTCCTCTATCTCCTTACCTTCTTTCTATTCCTACGACTCCTTCTTATTATCCCCTCCTCCTCCTCCTCCTCCTACTTCTATCGATCTTTTTGTGTTTATAAATAGGTAGGGTGCCTATTTATTGGTTCGAGTTCCCCTTATTTTCCTTCTTCTTCTCTATCTCCTTCTTCTTCCTCCTCCTCCTCCTCCTCCTCCTCCTCCTCCTCCTCCTCCTCCTCCTTCTCTTCTTCTTCCTCTTTCTCCTCCGCTTTTGTACCCTTTGTCATGTATAAATTGGTAAGTTCCCTTTTTGCTGTTCGCCTCCTCCTCCTCCTCCTCCTCCTCCTCCTCCTCCTCCTCCTCCTCCTCCTCCTCCTCCTCCTCCTCCTCCTCTTAATCTTATTTGTGATACGTTGCCCTTTTTGCTGTTTGCTTATTCTCCCTTTTCCTCCTCCTTCTCCTCCTCCTCCTCCTCCTCCATGTACTCCTTTTTTTATGAAGTAAGAATAGGTATGTTCCACTTTTTTAGTTCACATTCTGTTCTTTTCGTCCTCCTCCTCCTCCTCCTCCTCCTCCTCCTCTTCTTCCTCCTCCTCCTCCTCCTCCTCCTCTTTCTCTCGGGATTTACGGACTCGAAAAGAAGAAGAAGCGTAGCCTAAAACAAGAACATAAAAACAGGAGAAAAAGAAAATAGTTGTTTGCGGGAAAAGAAGAAGAAACGTTCCTGGAGAAGAAAGAGGAGGAGGAGGAGGAGGAGGAGGAGGAGGTGAACGACAAGAAGGAGGAGGAGAAAGAAAGCCAAGAAAAAGGAAAGACCAATAAACAATACGAGAAACTAGACAAGGAAGAGGAGGAGGAGGAGGAGGAGGAGGAGGAGAAGGAGCAGGATAAAGAGGAAAAATATTAGGAGACTTAGAAGGAAGAAGAGAAAACAGAGAGAGAGAGAGAGAGAGAGAGAGAGAGAGAGAGAGAGAGAGAGGAAAAATGAATTAGATAAGAAAATAGATTTTAGTGAGGAAAGGAAGAAAATGAGATATAAGGAAATAAGGAAAAGGAAGAGAATAAAGAAAGAAACAGGAAGTAAAGAAAACGAATAAGAAAGAATAATTGCTAAAGAAAAGTAGAAAAAGAAGTAGGGGGAAAAATGAATTAGATAGGAGGAAAAGGAAATATAAGGAAATAAGGAAAAGGAAGAGAGCAAAAAAA
>NC_066561.1:10060715-10063215 GCF_024679095.1 Eriocheir sinensis | reverse complement strand
TTTTGGCCTCACTGCACTGATTCGCTCTCCTTCCCTCCCTCTCTCCCTCCCTCCCTCCCTCTCTCTCCTGCTCTCTTTCACTCCTTCCCTTGCATTCCCTGACGCAAGATTGGAGGTTTGAGTCAAAAATTTCTCTCCACCTGTGTTGATTGACTGACAGGAGGAGGAGGAGGAGGAGGAGGAAGAGGAGGAGGAGGAGGTATATCGATAGGTAGGAGTCAGTGTATCCCAGTTTTTTTCTTTCTTTTTTTCTTGAGAAGTGAAAATATTGTGTGCCGAGAGAGAGAGAGAGAGAGAGAGAGAGAGTAAACAACATCAGGGTCACCACTCTGTACCTCTGCCATAAAACATAATAGTGAAAGAAGGAGGAAGAGGAGGAGGAGGAGGAGGAGGAAGAGAGACAAAAAAAGATACAAAGCAGAAAGAAAAGAGGGAAGGAAGAGAGGAGGAGAGGAGGAAGAGGAGAAACAGGAAAGGCAAAGAAAATAAAGAAATATAAAGTAAAGAAAACAATATAGATAAAGCAGAAGAAGAAAAGAAGGAACAGAGGGAAGAAGGAAAGGAGAATGAAAACAGTAGAAAGGAAAGAAATGGAGAGAGAGAGAGAGAGAGATTAGCACGGTGGGAGGTGAGAGAAGAAGAATGATAAAAGGGGACAAAAACAGGGTCGAGAGAGAGAGAGAGAGAGAGAGAGAGAGAGAGAGAGAGAGAGGACAAACATGTGAGAAAATAAAGATAAATGGAGAGAAAAAAAAATGGAGGTGCCAGAATTCGATAAACAACATTGGCAACAGAGGAAGAGGAGAAAGAAGAGGAGGAGGAGGAGGAGGAGGAGGAGGAGGAGGAGGAGGAGGAGGAGGAAATGAAGGCAACGCTAGAAATCTGTCCCACTCTAACCTCCTCCTCTTCCTCCTCCTCTTCCTCCTCCTCCTCCTCCTCCTCAATCAGTGTTCTCTCGCCCGTTCTGCTCGTTCAATAACCATACCTTGGAGGCGAAAACGTTCGGCAAGCGTTCTAGAGAGAGTGCAAACGTTCGCCAAGCAATGCCGTTCACTTTGTTCTCTCTCCCTCTCTCTCTCTCTCTCTCTCTCTCTCTCTCTCTCTCTCTCTCTCTCTCTCTCTTCTATATGCCTATTTTCATTATTTTAAGCCATTTTTTGTTCTTTTTTAATTATTATTCTTTTTTTTCAATCTATTTATACATTCTAATCTTTTTTTCACTTCAATCTTTCCTTTCTGCTCTTTTTGTCCTCTTTCTCCTCCTCCTCCTCCTCCTCTTCCTCCTCTTCATCATCATCATCATCATCATCATCATCATCATCATCATTTCTCCGTTTCATTAACTCATCCCCGTTGTATGTAAATTAACTCTTATTTTGCTTTTTTTTTGTTGTTGTTGTTCTCTTCGGTTAGTCTAGTATATTGTTTTTCTATCTTTTTTTCTTCCTCCTCCTCCTCCTCCTCCTCTTCCGCCTCCTCCTCCTCCTCCTCCTCCTCTTCCGCCTCCTCCTCCTCCTCCTCCTCTTCCGGTCTCCCATTTACCGTTTCTCATTAACTTTTTTCCGTTCCAAGTAATTTTCTCTATCTCTTCCCCTCCCTTTTTTTTTGTTATTTATTTTTTTATGTTCTCGAGAGTCTACAAAGTTTACCCTAGACGACTTTTTCCAATCTTCTTTTTACTACTTTCATTTTTTTCTTTATTTTTCCTTCTTTTCCTTCTCTTGTATTCTCCTTTTTCTTTGTTCTTTTTGTCTTCCTATTCCTTTCTTGCTTTTCTTTCTTTCCTCTTCCTCTTCCTCCTCCTCTTCTCTTATCCTTCTTTTCCTTCGTTATTTCTATCGTCCTTCTCTTTTCTTCATATTCCTCGTTCTTTTATATTTTTTCTTCTCATTTTCCTCTTTTTTTTCTCTCCTCCTTTTCTGGTACGTCTTTCCTTCCTTCTCTCTCTCTCTCTCTCTCTCTCTCTCTCTCTCTCTCTCTCTCTCTCTCTCTCTCTCTCTCTCTCTCTCTCTCTCTCTCTCTCTCTCTCTCTCTCTCTCTCTCTCTCTCTCTCTCTCTCTCTCTCTCTCTCTCTCTCTCTCTCTCTCTCTCTCTCTCTCTCTCTCTCTCTCTCTCTCTCTCTCTCTCTCTCTCTCTCTCTCTCTCTCTCTCTCTCTCTCTCTCTCTCTCTCTCTCTCTCTCTCTCTCTCTCTCTCTCTCTGCTTCCGTCTGTCTCTTTTGTCCCTCCTTCCAACCTTTCTTCATTGTTATTGTTGTCATTACTATTATTATTATTATTATTATTATTATTATTATTATTATTATTATTATTATCATTATTGCTTACTGTTGCTCATAAGATGTATTTTTCGTACACTTGATTTTCTTCTTCATTCCAAACTTTTCCCATTGATGTTTTTTTGGAGGCTCCTGATTTCGGCTCCTCGTTTTTAGATTTTCTTTTATGCATACGAAAAAAAAAAAATTCTCGGAAGATCCTTAAGAAAGTTTCTCACTCCTG
>NC_066561.1:10053215-10058215 GCF_024679095.1 Eriocheir sinensis | reverse complement strand
ATACGTGAGGAAGATACGGAAGACAAGAGATTAGGAAGAAGATTGAAAGGAAGACAAAGAAGACGAAATATAAGGAAGACATTAGCAGAGAGATTAAAAGTAGGAATGAATAAGAGGAAGATAAAGAATGCGTAAAAATTAGGAAGACGGGTAGTTTGGAAAATCTTAGACTAGCAGGCAAGCAAACAAAATGGCGTAAGATATAGAAAGAGTTAAATCAAACTATAAAAAAAGAACCAAATTTAGAAAGACTTAAAATCTAGGAAGACACTTAGTTATGAATCTCTAAATCTGGCAAAAATAAAATCAAAAGGTCGTAAGATATAGAAAAAGTTAAAACAAGACATCACGGAAACAAACTTAGGGAGAAACATAATCAGGAAAGTAATAGACTAGGGACACATGTAGTTAGGAAGACTTCACACCGACAGGGCGGAAGATCAAGAAAGAAAGATAACAGAAATAAGGAAGACACCTGACACAAAAGATAGGAAGAAGCAAATTTAAAAAGACAAAGGTGGAAGAATAGGAAGACATATTAGAAGCATGAATGAAGATTAGGAAGATGAAGAAGGTATGTTTAAGAGGCAAGACAAGGAAGAGGAAGAAGAAAGATTAGGACACAGTACGAATATATATGAGGAAGATACTGAAGATAAGAGATTAGGAAGACGAATGAATGAAAGGAAGATAAGGAAGACGAAATATTAGGAAAACAAGAGCAAAGGAAGATTAAAAGTAAGAATGAATGAAAGTCAGATAAAAAAATGCGTAAGAATAGAAAGTTAAAATTATGTACAGTATAAAATTAATAAAGAAGATAAGAAAAGATGATAATAATGATAATAATAATAGAAGAAGGTAAGACAAGGAAGAACAACACATTACGAAAACAAGAAAGGAAGAAAAGAAAGCAAAGAAAATATTCGGATTATCTTCTATTTTCTCCTCCCGCCTCATCGCTTTACACACACACACACACACACACACACACACACACACACACACACACGAGAAGGAGGAGATAAACAAGATGAACGAAAGAGATAAAGAAGAAGAAAAGAAATAGATTTGTTGTGCTATTTTTCTGTTTGATGTGGCGGCGGCGGTGGTGGTGGCGGTGTTGGTGGTGGGATATAGGTAAACTGTTTGGGGTTCCTCGTGTGTGCGTGTGTGTGTGTGTGTGTGTGTGTGTGTGTGTGTGTGTCAAGAAGGGAGGAGAGAATTATTTCCAGGTCACGCAACCGCACACCGCTGAAGGGCGTGAAGAAAACGCATTATTTCCGCATTACATACCAGAGAGCGAGAGAGAGAGAGACGCGGAAACTATTAACTGTATTTTCCGGCGACGTTTTCAATTTCTTCTTCTATTTCGTGTCTGAGTCAATTTTGTGTCAATCAGCGGCTCATTTTTTTCTAATCTTCTTTTTTGTATTTTTCTTTTCATCTTTATTATTTTTCTATTGCGTTTCTCCTATGGCGCCCGTAGGTTTTCTTGATGGAGCCCAGCCCGTTATGGCGCAGGCAAGTGTTTATAGTGGCGTCCCTTGCTTGGCTCAGGCTGCCCTCAGGAGCTCATTTTTTATCATCTTTTTAGAGAGTATTTACAGTCCAGGTTGACAGATCGTCTTCATGACAGAGGGTATCAGGACACTTCTCCTCCCGAAATTGACCTCTTTTGATTATTTTTTTTTAGGAGCTGCGAGTAGCGGGCTTTCTTTTATTATTGTTTCCCTTTTTGTTGCGCCCTTGAGCTCTCTCCTTTGTTGTAAAAAATAAAAAGGGACAGCATATGGGAAGTCTAAGGACACTCAGCGGTGACTTAATCTGGTAGCAGCGACGGGCCAAATTTGTGGGTTTACCGTGTACCAGCAACGGGGGCCAAATTTGTGCCATGATATAACCCCCAAAAAAAGAGATGCTGCATAAACTGATGACAAATGCGTTGATATATATTATGAAATGGTTTGCGTGAGTGAAGATATTTTCTCATTTTTCTCGCTTAGAGGGGCCTTTAAGAAACATGATCCCCGCAGCTACCGGGTTAAAAATTGCCAGATGGTTTGTAGAGGCGGGCGGGAGGCGAACCTGCTTCATCCTGGACGCCGCGCCCGCACACTGACCACTCAGCCACCGCCTCCCCCTATTCTTATTTCTTTCATTAAAATATCCTTAGATTTAGTTACATCTAGTTATATTTTCCCATTCCTATTCACTACCTTGCATTCCTTTAGTTTCTTATTGTTTCCTCATATTTTATTTTAGTTTTAATGTGATTTTACTTTCCCATATGCATGTAGTTTCATATTTCCTGTTTAATTTTCATTTTTGTAATCTTCATTTTCTCTTATTCCTGTCACCCACTCATATAATTTTCATTAACATGGATAAATGAACACACTACGGACATTCATTTATTCATATTCTTTCAGTATGTATAAAGAATTCTTGCCTTTTTCCCATTATTCTTCCTGATTGTTATTTGTTTTGGATTATTTTGTTCATTGGGAATTTTCTTCTTTCCAATCGCTCCTTTTTACGTAAGATCAATATTCTTTCATTAATTAGTAATCTTCTTTATATTTATTCAAATCAACTTTTATCAGTCATTTCACAATCATGCTTCGTTATTATTTCACTTTTCAGTTCTAATATTTTCGCTTTTTCGTGTTATTTTTCCTCGTTCATTTATTATTTCGTTTAGTCGTTTATTTTGTTCGCTTCTCCCCTTTCGGTAACTTATTTTTTTCTTCTTTCTTTATTTCCTTTTCTTTTTTTCATCCGGTGTGGCTTCTCAGCGCGTGTTGGTCCGGACGAAGATTGTTTTTAAAGCTAAGTGGAGAGAGAGAGAGAGAGAGACTACACACGTAACATCCTTTGTCTGGCTAAAGGTACAGCTCAGGGTTTCTCTCTCTCTCTCTCTCTCTCTCTCTCTCTCTCTCTCTCTCTCTCTCTCTCTCTCTCTCTCTCTCTCTCTCTCTCTCCTCTCTCCTCCTCTCTCTCTCTCTCTCCTCTCTCCTCTCTCTCTCTCTCTCTCTCTCTCTCTCTCTCTCTCTCTCTCTCTCTCTCTCTCTCTCTCTCTCTCTCTCTCTCTCTCTCTCTCTCTCTCTCTCTCTCTCTCTCTCTCTCTCTCTCTCTCTCTCTCTCTCTCTCTCTCTCTCTCTCTCTCTCTCTCTCTCACCAGGAATGCAATTTTCTGTGGTTCTGGTGCTTTTCATATTCTTTTATTTTCATTCGTATATTTATTGTCTTTTTATCTCTTCCTTCCTGTCTTCCTTTTTTTTCTTTTCCTTGTTTCGCAAAATTTATGTCAATGGTAAAAATTTTCTTCATATCCTTCTTTTTTCTTTTTCTTTTCTTTTTTTCCATCATCAGCGTTTGTCTTTCCTCCTTCCTTTGTATCATTAGAGTCGTATCTTTCCTCCTCCTCCTCCTCCTCCTCCTCCTCCTCCTCCTCCTCCTCCTCCTCTTCCTCACTTTATCTTCCTTCGTCCTCCTCATCATCATTATTAATCTATATTTTCCCTTGACATTCTTCTTCCTCCATTGTTCTCTCTCTCTCTCTCTCTCTCTCTCTCTCTCTCTCTCTCTCTCTCTCTCTCTCTCTCTCTCTCTCTCTCTCTCTCTCTCTTTTGTGTTCCCACTTTCCCCTCCTCCTCCTCCTCCTCCTCCTCCTCCTCCTCCTCCTCCTCCTCCTCCTCCTCCTCTTTCATCGCCTCGTTATCTTCTTCCTCTTAGTCTTCTTTGTCGCCTCCTTTCATCACACTCTTCTTCTAATATCATCTTGTATCCCTCCTCCTCCTCCTCCTCTTCCTCTTCCTCTTCCTCCTCCTCCTCTTTTTATTTTTCCCATCCTTCATCACCCTCCTTCTCCTCTTCCTCTTCCTCCTTCTTCCTCTCTCATATTTTCCGTCACTTTCTCCTCCTCTTCTTTCTCCTTTTCCTCTTCTTCGTATTCCTCCTTTAACTTAACCTCCTCTTCTTCCTCCTCCTCCTCCTCCTCCTCCTCCTATTCTCCTCCATAACTTCTTGCTCCTCCTCTCTCTATTCCTCTATTCGTCATCATCCTGTATCAAGCTCCCCCTCCTCCTCCTCCTCCTCCTCCTCCTCCTCCTCCTGCAGGATATCACCGTCTTCTCGTCTTCCTCGTGAGTTATGTCCCAACACTCCTGACGCTCAAGCCTCCTCAGGGATCCTACAGCTTCCTACACTCTCTCTCTCTCTCTCTCTCTCTCTCTCTCTCTCTCTCTCTCTCTCTCTCTCTCTCTCTCTCTCTCTCTCTCTCTCTCTCTCTCTCTCTCTCTCTCTCTCTCTCTCTCTCTCTCTCTCTCTCTCTCTCTCTCTCTCTCTCTCTCTCTCTCTCTCTCTCTATCTATCTACCTTCCTGCATTCCTACATTTCTTTCTTTCTTTCTCTCGCATTTTCATCCTTTTTTTCCTTCTTTCCGTCTACCTCTTCTACCTTCATTCGCTTTTTCAACCTCTTCTTCCCTCATTTTCTATATCTTTCTATCTGCCTACGCGATTTTCTTTCTTATTTTCTTTTTCCACTTTTACTCCTTTCTTTCCATCCACTGTATCTCTCTCTCTACCTCTGTAATCTTCTTCCTATTTATTATTTATCATGTTTTCCCTTTCCTTTCAATCCTTCCCTATATCTACCTATCTGTATACGTTTTCTGCTTCCTATGTGACATCTTTCTTTCTTTTTCTTCCCTCTGAATGTACCTCTCTGCATACGTTCTGTGCCTCTGGTCTGTCATTTTTCCTCCTTTTTCTTCCTTTTTCCATTTTATTTCCCTATCTGCCTCCGTACCCCGCTTCCTATCTGTCATTTTCCTTTCTTTTCTTCCCTTCCCACTGTATCTTTCTATCTGTCATCTTCCTTTCTTCCTCTCACATTTTATCTACCTATCTGCTTCCGTACTGTTTCCTATCCGTCATCTTCCTTTCCTTTTCTTTCCTTTCAACTGTATCTACCACTCTTCCTCCGTACTCTGT
>NC_066561.1:10038215-10048215 GCF_024679095.1 Eriocheir sinensis | reverse complement strand
TAATTCATGCGACTCGATTCGCTACTTAAAGCCGCTGGTTCACTTCGCGGTACTTGAACTTGAGGAGACGTGGCGGCGGAAGCGGTGAAAAACGGCACGGCATGGACGAGGGACCCAGACAGATCAGATCGCTTTCGCTTTACCGGAGATTACGTTTAAGCGCTTACCAGTCTAGTGAGATCCCCAAGAAGACAGAAGCAGACCTGGACACGGACTTCAAATCCCTACTGGTCCTTCAAACGGGAGCAGCACCGCGGCAACCGTAAATTTGGCGCCAAAATATCCAGATGGGAGTGACCGAAGCGGCTGACGGGGGCACCAGCGCGCGTCTCAGGGTGGAGTTGCGGGACGAAGAATGGAACACCGAACTCAAAGACGCTGAACCTCGAAGTGAACTGAGGCGAGAGCGGCGGCGGCGGATTGTGAGAGCGTGGGTTGCGCGCTCACTCACTCCCCTCCCGTGGCCAAGAGCAGACTGGGAGAGCTGGGAGAGTGGCGAGCCCTCTTTCCCCTCTTCCTCCCCTTTGCCAAGCGGTACGACAACGCCTCCCCTCACCTTCCCCTCGCCCTCCCCTCCGCTGTCCTCTCTCCCTAACCAACCGACCGGGACCGACCGACCTCTCCCCTCTCTTTCCTCTTCCCTCCTCCCTCTCACTCTCTCGCTCTCTCTCCTCTCACCTGCCGTGCGCAACACCTATTATGCTCTCCCTTACCTGCCTTTCCTCGCATTTCTCTCTCTCATTAGGTCACTCTCGCCATCTTTATGTACTCTCCCTCCCTCCCTCCATCTCTCCCTCCCTCCTTCTCTCTTTACCTCCCTTAATCTTTCACCTGGCGCCATAATAGAGCAGATAAAGGTGAGGTAAACGCTGCCCAGGTAATAGACAAATTGAACTCAGGAACACGACACACACGGTTTTGTTTACCTTATGATTGTTTATAGCTTTGTTTACATCCTCCTCCTCCTCCTCCCCCTCCTCCTCCTCCTCCTCCTCCTCCTAAGCCTGCATTAATTCTGTCCTTCTCAAACTTCAACGAAAAAAACGTAGAGTTGTTAATTTTTTATTGTGAGAGAGAGAGAGAGAGAGAGAGAGAGAGAGAGAGTTATTAAGTTCAAGTTGCAAATAGCGAAAATTGAGCGAGAGAAGTGAGACAAACTATCCATAAATCAAAGAGAGAGAGAGAGAGAGAGAGAGAGAGAGAGAGAGAGAGAGAGAGAGAGAGAGAGAGAGAGAGAGAGAGAACACAACGAGCTGCTTTCAGGGTAGATTAAGGTTAAGTTTCCGTGATATTTATACATTGCAAACAAGAAAGAGGAAGTGTGAAAAAATTACTCTCTCTCTCTCTCTCTCTCTCTCTCTCTCTCTCTCTCTCTCTCTCTCTCTCTCTCTCTCTCTCTCTCTCTCTCTCTCTCTCTCTCTCTCTCTCTCTCTCTCTCTCTCTCTCTCTCTCTCTCTCTCTCTCTCTCTCTTTTCCTCTTCCTCTTGCCTTGAGTGTAGCGAGCAATCCTCTCTCTTTCCTCCTCCTCCTCCTCCTCCTCCTCCTTCTCCTCCTTTTGTCACATTCTTCCCTCCAACTCCGGAAAATTCCTTAACATTGGAGAGAAAAAGGAAGGCGGTGATGATGGTGGTGATGGTTTTGTTTTGTATAATTCTCTCTCTCTCTCTCTCTCTCTCTCTCTCTCTCTCTCTCTCTCTCTCTCTCTCTCTCTCTCTCTCTCTCTCTCTCTCTCTCTCTCTCTCTCTAGTCATTTCTTTATCTTTTTTCTCTTTCTCTCCTATTGTCCTTCCATTCCTTCCTTCTTTCCTTCATTCCTTTCTTCCTTCTTTCCTTCCTTCCTTCCTTCCTTTCTTTCTTTCTTCCTTCCTTCCTTCCTTCCTTCGTTCTTTCCTTCCTTTCTTTCCTCTTTCCTTCATTCTTCTCTTCGTTTCCTCTTTCGTCTATTTCTTATTCTATTTCTTTTTATTTTGATTACTTCCTTCTCTTCTGTATATTCTCCACAATGCTTTTCTCTTCCTCCTCCTCTTCCTCCTCTTCCTCCTCCTCCTCCTTCTCTTCCTTTTGCTTATCCTACTTTTCCTCCGATTTACTTTACTCCCTCTCAGGTCCTTTCATCTCATCCCTCTTACGTCTCTCCTCCTCCTCCTCCTCCTCCTCCTCCTCGACGTTTCCTCTTCCTTAATCCTCCTTCCGTTTCTTCCATTCACTCTTTCTTCAATTCACACTCGGGCTTAACCCTTCTACCTCCTCTTACTCTTCTTATCCGCTTTTCCCTCCATTCAGTGTCCTCCTCCTCCTCCTCCTCCTCCTCCTTACCACTCCTCTTCCATCTCTTCGTCTTTCTTCTCCTTCAGTGTCCTAAGATATATAATAATAATAATAATAATAATAATAATAATAATAATAATAATAATAATAGTAATAATAATAATAATTCTGTGTTACCGTTCGCCAAGCAACGAGAGAGAGAGAGAGAGATTAAAGGTTGAGAGACCGTGTGTATTGAGCGAGCAAGCAAGCTAGGGAAAAGAGAGAGAGAGAGAGAGAGAGATCCAGACAAAAGACAGGCAGGCACACAGAGAGAGAGAGAGAGAGAGAGAGAGTCGCAGAGGTGGTGGTGATGCTGTCACCCTTCTGACCTGTTGCTCCCGAGAGAGAGAGAGAGAGAGAGAGAGAGCAGCATTCCCACTTTCCTTTATTAAGTTCTATTGTTAGCTAACGACCTCCCTTTTTTTCCTTCTCCCTCGAGAGTTCGTGAATTTCTTAATAAATATTTTTAATCTTTCTTAGGCCTGAAAAGACGCCATTGTGTGCGTTCGTTTGTTTGTCTGTATGGCGTGTTGGCACGTGACATAACTCCTCCCCCCCCCTCCTCTCTCTCTCTCTCTCTCTCTCTCTCTCTCTCTCTCTCTCTCTCTCTCTCTCTCTCTCTCTCTCTCATCAGGATATTCATTAGTTTGGAACTTTTCGTATAGTAGAGAGAGAGAGAGTGTGTGTGTGTGTGTGTGTGTGTTTATATATGCACGAACGCACTCTACCTGCCCCTACCTGAATTTAAATGGCCCTCAATTAGGCGTGAGAGGAACTGTGATACGAAAACAATAACAGATGGAGCGTCTCTCTCTCTCTCTCTCTCTCTCTCTCTCTCTCTCTCTCTCTCTCTCTCTCTCTCTCTCTCTCTCTCTCTCTCTCTCTCTCTCTCCAGGTGTGCCGGACAAGTCTTACCTTCGTGACAGCTTCTCAGGTGAGTAATTACGCCTGATTACGGTTGGATGAAGGGCGGAAAGTAAGGGAAGCGGAGGAGGAGGAGGAGGAGGAGGAGGAGGAAAGTAGAGAGAGAAGGGAAGGAGAGAAGAAAGGAAGGAAGGGTTGAAGGAAGTAAGGACACAGGAGAGAGTAAAAGGGAAGGGAAGGGAGAAGAGATTGGAAGGAACAAAAGTATGAGGGAAGGATGATGTTAAGAGAGGAAGAGCAGGAAAGGAAGGGACGAAAGAAGGATAAGGGAGAGATAGATTTAGGAAAGGAAAGGGAATACAAGGGAGGCAAAGAAATGAAGAAAGGAAGGAAAGAAGGAAAAGGAGAAATAAGAAAAGAAGAAAACCAGAATACGAAATAAGAAAGGCAATAGAAAAGGAGAAGAAAAGTAAGCGCAGAAAAGTAACGTAAAATTATAAAAAAAGGAAGAGGAAAAAAAGGAACAGGAAATAAGGAGGAAAATAATGTAAAAAAAAAATGAAAGGAATAAATTTGAGGAGATTGAGAAGAGAAAAAAAAGAGGAAGGGAGAGAGAGAGAGAGAGAGAGAGAGAGGTTAACAAGTGGCGTGATTTCATGGTCCTATTTTTAGCCCAATGCCGGAGACGCATCGGCCCTCTGATTGCCTTCGCCCGTTTTCTTTTTTATGGTCACGTTTTCTTTTGATTTTTTTTTCTTTTTTTTTTGAAGGACAGACTTGGTAATTTTTGTGAGGGATGTGTCGTGTGTAGTTGTGAAGAATGGAGATTTTTGCGCGCGCACACACACACACACACACACACACATTATACGTTTTAGTCCATGCTCTCTCTCTCTCTCTCTCTCTCTCTCTCTCTCTCTCTCTCTCTCTCTCTCTCTCTCTCTCTCTCATACAGGAAGCAGCATATATTCTCTTTGTTCAAGTCTGAGAGAGAGAGAGAGAGAGAGAGATTTTCCCTCGTGCCCATTTCATGAGTGAGTGACACTCCCTGATCTCTCCCTTTCTCTCTGTCTTTATCTCTAATTTCCTCCCCCTCCCCTCTCCTCCTCCTCCTCCTCCTCCTCCTGTCCCTCATCCCCCTCCCCCTCCTGTTCTTGCCCCCACTGGTCTTCTCCATTCCTCCTCCTCCACCTCCTTTTCCTCCCCCTCCTCCTCCTCCCCCTCCTCCCCACCTCCTCCTCCACCTCCTCCTCCTCCTTCTCCTCCTCCTATGGCAAGAACATCAACAACATCAAAAGAAAACTAACTGCAATAAAATACTTTTCATGTCTTCCTTCTCTTCCTTCTCCTCCTCCTCCTGATCCTCTTCCTCCTCCTCCTCCTCCTCCTCCTCCCCTCGCCACGAAAAGATTTATTCACCATAAATGGAACACATCTTTTCGATTCACACACACACACACACACACACACACACATTGCTTCCCTCCCTCGCTTCATCAAGATAACCGTGAAACGCGTATGAGAGAGAGAGAGAGAGAGAGAGAGAGAGAGAGCATCACGAAATCTCGCCTCAGACTGTAAATGAAATAGAATTAAGAAAAAAGAAACTAATAGAAAATAAATTAGTTCGGTTGCACGGTGATTATTATTATTATTATTATTATGATGATGATGATGATGATGATGATGATGATGATGATGATGATGATGATAATAATTATGTGTTCCCGTTCGCCCAGCAACGAATACACACACACACACACACACACACACACACACACCTCAGGGATGGAGTGACTACCACAGTTGTGTACTCGCAAAAGAATACTTCAAAGTCCAACGAATACGAATGCGAATACACTGAAATGGTTTTAATTCGAATACAAATTCAAATACTTCTTGAAAGTATTCATGAATACATCCATGAATACTTTTCGTTGAAAAATACCTCCTCGACGTAAATGGGCGTAGAACTGTTCTGAAGTTATGCAACAGTAAAACGAGCCCACGAACACACGCTCACTGTCCACACGGGCAAGTGGCAACGGAGTCGAAGTCAGAGTCCAGCCGCAGCGCTGTCAGTCTGCAAACCCTGTACTATACACGACGATTACACGTCCGCCCATGACGTTGGAGTTGTAAGGAACAACATATATTATTTATGATCATAAATTTTGAAGTATTCGTCAGATTAGTCGCAGAATACGAATACTTTCCCATTTTATTTGAATACGAATAAGAATACTTTGATTCAGTCAATATTTTTTTTTCGAATACGAATACACTCAAATACGGTATTCCTATGTATTGGAATATGAATACCGAATATAAATACTGCCTCCCTGACACACACACACACACACACACACACACACCGCTCCGACAGTTCCTTGCTCTAGTCGGGAGGTGCTTGCTGGTGATGACTGTCTAGCTCGTGATCAGGCCGTGGTGAATGACACACACATTTACACCCCCTCCCCTCCTCTCCCACACACACACACATATATATACACACATCCCTCTATAGGGTGACTTTTTTCAACCCGTTAACAAAGTTTTCCCTCTAAGCGTTCACCTGCTCGCTGATTGACAGGTAAATTAGAGGTGTGTCCAGGTCAGGCCGATCCAGCTTAAAACTAAACGCTACAACAAACAGGCGGGAAAAATGCGATAAATAAAGGGGCGGAAAAAAATAAAGGAAAGTGTCGGAAAATAGGTTGTTTTGGACACTTTTTCTGTACATATTTTAACCTTTTTCGCCGCCCTCGTGTGATCGGGACCAACAGGCGGAAAATTATAGCTATCGTGTTGGGGGAGAGAGAGAGAGAGAGAGAGAGAGAGAGAGAGAGAGAGAGAGTAAATGTGAGATAGATAGAGCAAGGTGAAGTTGGTGTGCGTAAAGAGAGCGGATGAAGATAGTGTGAATGAGAGCAAGAGACCGTAATGTTGAGATAAGAGAGAGAGAGACGCAAACAGAGAGTCATGTGTATTTGGATCTTGTGTTCAAACAGAGCCCGGGGTCGTGTGTGTGTGTGTGTGTGTGTGTGTGTGTATGTGTGTGTGTGTGTGTGTGTGTGTGTGTGTGTGTGTGTGTGTGTGTGTGTGTGTGTGTGTGTGTGTGTATGTGTGTGTGTGTGTGTGTGTGTGTGTGTGTGTGTGTGTGTGTGTATGTGTGTGTGTGTGTGTGTGTGTGTGTGTGTGTATGTGTGTGTGCTAGATGTTCTACTATTTCACTGAGAGAGAGAGAGAGAGAGAGAGAGAGAACCATTTTTCCACTTTATTCTCGCAAAAATAAAGGTGAAGGAAGGAGATAAGGGGAAAATGAAGAGGAGGAGGAGGAGGAGAAGTTGTAAATAAACATACATATAAGTGAAGATGATCCTTATGATTCTCTCTCTCTCTCTCTCTCTCTCTCTCTCTCTCTCTCTCTCTCTCTCTCTCTCTCTCTCTCTCTCTCTCTCTCTCTCTCTCTCTCTCTCTCTCTCTCTCTCAAACTGGAGGGAGTCGACAGCTGGGAGGTGCTTGAGCCAAAGGGGATGTGTGGAGATCATGGGTAATCTCCTCCTCCTCCTCCTCCCTCCTCCTCCCTCCTCCTCCTTCTCCTCCTCCTCCTGTAGAGTGTTGACTACCTTAGTAAGGGATCAGAAAGAGTTTTTTTTTTCAGTCTGCGTAGGAGGAGGAAGAGAAGAAGGAAGAGGAAGAGAAGGAGGAGGAGGAGGAGGAGGAGGTCGCGTATATGTAGGTGGAGATGGAGAAAGTGGAAGAAGATAAAGAAGAGAGGAAGAAAAAGAAAGAAGAGAAAGGAGAAGAGGAGATTAAAAAATAGAAGAAAAAAAGAGGAGGAGGAGGAGGAAGAGGAAGAGGAAGAGGAGAAGGAGGGTGTGCTAGAACTAAAGGAAGAAAAAGAAGAAGAGCAAGACAAAGAAAATATGTGTGTGTGTGTGTGTGTGTGTGTGTGTGTGTGTGTGTGTGTGTGTGTGTGTGTGCGGTAATATAAGAAACGTACATGGCTTTCTGTCTTTGGTCTTATCTCGAGACAAAAAAAGAAAAAGGAGGAAACTGAGGGCAATGTCTCTCTCTCTCTCTCTCTCTCTCTCTCTCTCTCTCTCTCTCTCTCTCTCTCTCTCTCTCTCTCTCTCTCTCTCTCTCTCTCTCTCTCTCTCTCTCTCTCTCTCTCTCTCTCTCTCTCTCTCTCTCTCTCTCTCTCTCTCTGCAGTTTTCTTTGGCCTCCGGAGAGCGAGAGAGAGAGAACATCGAGGCTTCATTTAGCTTCGGTTCTTGTCTCCAAAGAGGCTTCATTTGCCCAGGAAGAGGAGGAAACGGAAGAAGAAGAGGAGAAGAAGGAGGAGGAAGACTAAGAAGAGAAGAAGGTGTAGAAGGTGAAGGAGAAAGAGGAAGAGGAAGATGGAGAGAAGGGAGAGGAGGAAAAGGAGGAGGAGGAGGAGGAAGAGGACGATAGCCCAGTGACTTCAGTAAGGATGATTGTAAAGCCTAATAAAGTAGAAGGAAGAAAAATTTTAGAGGAAGAAGAGGAAGAGGAGGAGGAGGAGGAGGAGGAAGAAGAAGAAGAAGAAGAGGAAGAAGATGAAATAAAATAAAGTGTAAAAAAAAGAACGAGACTGGAAGCAAAAATACACAAGAAAAACAAATAGGGAACGGAAGGAGGAGGAGGAGGAGGAAAAGAAGAGGAAGAAGAGGAACAGGAAGAGGAGGAAGAAGGAATAAAAGAAAAAATGCAAAGAAAACAAGAAAACAAGAACACGCGAGAAAGAAGAAGAGGAGGAAGAAGGAATAAAAAAAATGCAAAGAAAACAAGAAAACAAGAACACACGAGAAAGAAGAAGAAGAGGAAGAAGAGGAACAGGAAGAGGAGGAAGAAGGAATAAAAGAAAAAAATGCAAAGAAAACAAGAAAACAAGAACACACGAGAAAGAAGAAGAGGAGGAAGAAGAGGAAGAGGAAGAGGACACGAGCAGCCTCAGGTCATACTTCATTTGTTGCTACACGACTGGTACTCTTCCTCTTCCTTCCTCTCTTTTTTTTCCTCTTTTTTGTCCAATTCTATTTTAAGATGGTGGAGGAAGAAGAGGAGGAGGAGGTCACCTGTTTGCTCTTGTTTTCTGTTCTTCTTTTCTCTCACTTTCTTTCTCTTTCTCTTTTTTTTTAAGAGAAGAGAAAGTAGGAAGGGCAAAAAAGTCACAGTATCTTCTCTCTCTCTCTCTCTCTCTCTCTCTCTCTCTCTCTCTCTCTCTCTCTCTCTCTCTCTCTCTCTCTCTCTCTCTCTCTCTCTCTCTCTCTCTCCTCTTTTTTTCTCTTTTATCTAGCTCTTTTTCATTCTTCATATTTTTTGGTGTTTTTTTCTATCTTTTCCTTTCATTTTTTTCCTTTATTCATTTTCCTTTCTTATTTTCCCTTTTTATTTTTTTCCTTCGCGTTTCTTCCTTTCTCCATCCTGGTTTTTCTTCCCTTCCATCATTCTTATCCTCCTCTTTTTCTCTCCTTTTCACCTCAGTCGTCAAATGTTTTTTTCCAACTACTGCATTCTCGATCCTCCTCCTCCTACTCCTCCTTCTCCTCCTCCTCCTCCTACTCCCCCAGGCTCTTTCAGCTCCGGGGAACATCAATGCATCAAGATTACGTCTCATGGATCGTGTGCACCCTTTAAGAGGAGGAGGAGGAGGAGGAGGAAAAAGTTTTAAAAATTGCGTTTGAGGTCGAGAAAAAAATATGAGGAGAAAACACGGAGGTCTGTTGGCTTATAACTACAATTAACATTTTACGAGGTGCTTTTTTTGTGTTCTTCAAGTACTTCAATAACCTCCAAAGTTAAGCTCCTGTTCTACGTACGCTCTACACTGTTCATTTCACCCTCACAGCAACGAAAAAGCGGTCAGTCAATGTGATTCTTAAAGTTTATATCGTTTTTGCACTAACTACTTATGCGGGATAGTTGTTCCAGCGGCGGATTGCTAGAAATGGAGGGAGAGATCCATATCTTTATCATGTTTTGTTCTTCGTACTCTAGAGATCGTTCAGTTCACTCATATTGCAAGAAAATGGTGGTCAATGCGATAGTTATTAATGGAGTTTGTCATTTTGGTACTAACTGCTTCTGCGGGATACTTGTTCCAGCGGCGGATAACTAGAAAGATAGGGGAGAGAAATTCACTCATATTGCAAGAAAATGGTGCTCAATGCGATAGTTATTAATGGAGTTTGTCATTTTGGCACTAAATACTTCTGCGGGATACTTGTTCCAGTGGCGGATGACTACACAGATTCTAGAAGAGGCTCATACTGTTATCAATCTTTGTTTTACTTACGCACGAGATCAGTCAGTTCACTCATGCTGCAAAGAACTAACAACCAGTGACATATTTTAAGGAATTCATCGTTTTTACACTTATCACTTTTGCAGGATGTTTGTTCCAGCGGCGGATTACTAAATTCGAGAAGCAGTTCCTACCAATACCAGTTCTTCCTCTCTCTACTGAAGGGAGAGGAACGCTAATTTTAGTTCTCACATTAGCTTGGAGCTCAGATGACTGGGGGATTGACGTTTCTCATCTTGAAGTAAGTGGAGACCTGTATCATATCCTTCGGCTTTTCTTTTCCAGCGTAAAGAGTTTGAAGTCTAATCTTTTTCAAACGTCTATATGCGTTTTAATTTCGTTACACGCGCGGCTGTATACTCAGGGAATCGTATCTCTCTCTCTCTCTCTCTCTCTCTCTCTCTCTCTCTCTCTCTCTCTCTCTCTCTCTCTCTCTCTCTCTCTCTCTCTCTCTCTCTCTCTCTCTCTCTCTCTCTCTCTCTCTGTCTGTGGCA